>NC_046162.1:77510999-77698499 GCF_011064425.1 Rattus rattus
CAGTCTTACATATTAAATGATTCTAAAGAGCTGCCCATGCATTCTCCTTACTGCAGAAAGAGTGTCATGCATGCACTCAGCAGTACCAAAAAACACCCGTTATTAATGGTTTTTGCACCTTTATCTGACCAATCCCAACCATAATTTTATGTGTTTCTCACCAGCAATGTTCTCTGCAAACAATCCTATAGAATTATGCAATAATTAAAGCAAATCATAGTTAATTAATTTCTCTATTTATCTAGCCTTTAAAGTATTAGCAGAGTAAAGGGTCTATTCAATCCCACCCCACAGAGATACTTTTCCAATAGCATGGAGGATTTCGAAGTAAAGGGTATATATTTAGTGCTGGTCAGGGACTAGTCATCAAAAGCTCCCTAGATCCTACTTTAAAATGCTGGCTACTCTCTCCTTACTATGGGAAGCAAGCTACCAGGGTCTACTGATACATCTAAGGGATGTTCAAGTGCTCTGAGATCTTACTAATTCAGAAGAAGTAAGGACTGGTATGGATATTTTGCCTGTATGTGTGCCATGCGGGTGAATGGCCCTCACAGAGCTCAGAAAAAGGCATTGAGATCCCTGGCACTGGAGTTACAGATGGATGAGCCACCATGTGGATGCTGGGAATTGAACCCAGGTTCTCAGCGAGAGCATCAAGTGTTCTTAACTCCTGGAACATGGCTCTAATGTTCTACTAATGGCTAGAAGAAAATCAGCTGTTGCCTCTCGAGCCACTATATAGTAAACACTTCAGACAATGCCAGCGTGTATCACTATGAATGGGGAGGACTCTGGCCTGGGACCAACAACAGGTTCTATAGTTGCATTATCTGATAGGGGACCACTAGCTCTGTTTGACTATCTAAATTAAAAGTTAAGTCAACTAAACTTGAACGACACTAGAAATTCCTTAAGGATACTAGCCACACTTAAAGTGTTCGGTGGTTGGGGACAGACTGTGGCTACCTCACTGGAAAAGACAGATAATAGAATATGTTCATCAATACAAGAAAGGTCAAGGCACTGTTTTTGTTTTGTTTTATTTTTAGATAAATTATATTTTAAATCATTTCTCTCTGACCCTCTCTTTTTCCCTCCCTCCCTCCTTCCTTCCCTCCTTCCTTCCCTCCTTCCTTCCTTCCCTCTCTGTTTCTCTTTCTCTGTCTCCTCCTTCTTTCTCTCTGTCTCTTTCTGAGTCAGTCTCTCTCTCTCTCTCTATACACATCTATATGTGTATAAGAGACAGGTATATGTGTGTGTGTGTTCATATGTGTGTGTGTGTGTGTGTGTGAGTATACGTGCCTTCAGAGGCCCTAAGAGTTTACAATGTTCCAAGAATGTAGCATTGCAGGTGATGTTTTAAGTGATTGCTCTAAGTGATGTTACATGGGTACTGGGAAATGAACTCGAGTCCTCTGGAAGAGCAGCAAATGTTCCTAACTGATGGGCTATCTCTCCATCTCTTCAACACACTTTTCATGATAAAACCAGACCATTCTTTTTAAATGTTTTATGGTCAATGTGGTGGTTGTTGTTTTGTTTTGTTTTGTTTTGTTTCAGCTGCTCAACTCAACCTTTCCAGCTTAAAGCAACCACAGACAGCAAACTTCTAACTTTAACATTGTTAAGTTTTGACAAACAAGACAAAGACGTGTAGAAAGGGAAATGACTTAGCGTCCAGTCCCTTTACAAATATAACTTGAGGTGATCCAGAAATCAAGTCATCTCTAATTACTTAGACATGGCGTGTTAACGTAGGAAAGCATGGACCAGCCTCGGGAGAGGCTCTTGGCTTGTGTTTGAGGGTAACAGAGTCAGAGAGGAGGCGCTATCCGAAGCTCCTCATTGACACACACATTCCTGTCCCCCTGTTTAGTGTAGGGGTTTATGAATGTTTTACGTTGACTCCGTTGGCTCGCTGGTGGTTTATAACATGCACATCATCCCGTTTACTTTTCTAATCAGAGGAATATGCACAAGCACACTTGAATTTTGGTCGTCTTACAACAAACAGACTGTTGGCTTGGTGGAGGGAATTCACACACTCAGCACTACTGCCGAGGCATGGAACTGCCTGGCTCTATTTAGTCTGTTTCTACCTATATGTTTTATAAACACCGTGGGAATGAGACAAAACACTCACAGTCTGAAGGTGGCCAGGCATATAGGGCTTGAAGGATTTGGGGGAAATGTTTAGTGGGTTATCATAATTTACGATTTCCAGATAATCATTTGGAATCTAAAGGACAATTTCATAGACCAAAGTGTGTTCCCCGCCCCCGCCCCTTGCAAAATAACCATTTCTTCATGGAAATATAAAAAGGTGGTGTTCTCTCATTCTGTACTCAACACGTTGCTGCGTCTTTACCCATGTGAATTATACACACATCATCCATTGACACCTGTGATGGGAAAATGATGAGACAGGTGGTCTGTGTTCCTTGAGGATTTACAACTAGAGAGAATGACTCCAACCAATTACAAGCCGTAAAAATGTATCCACACACGGTATGGGTGTGGGGTAGACTGAAGCTACATTTCCATCCCTGCGTCTGTCCTCTAAAACCAGACACTCACACATTATGGACTCGTGCACACACACATGTGTGTGCATGTTGATACACAGAAAATAAACCAGAGACGTTAAATAGCTGAGCAGAGAGGGAACACGAAAATATATTTTGAAGATAAATAACTCTAAAAATATGCACGATGCCAGGAAAATAGGGCATAATCAGATGTTCTGGCAATATTTTCATTGGAAGTCAGATTTAACCTTAAATATTTTTTTTTCTGTTTATGAAGCAAAAGCATACGAAAGGGGACGTTTAGAATTATGAAAACAATCATGTCTTATTCTTAAAAACACTTTTATAGCCTGATTTGTTTGGGCACAAAATCCACCAGAAAGGCGACTATTTCTAGAAGCTAATCGCCAGTGTTTTTATATTTAAAATTCTGTTTGCATATAGGCTCGCGCATATAATTTTGGTAATCAAACCTCTGTCAGACTGCACGTTTGTGAGCATAAAAAAGGAGGAAGCCTGTTTCCTTTTGCAGTTGAGAAAACTTCATTTGGGTAATGGTGGGAGTTTTCCGTCTGAGATGGTTATTCAGGCATTTGCCGGGGAGGCTTATAGGAAGGGACGGGATGTTAAGTTCCACCTCAAGATTCATTTATAAGTCCTGTTTGGCATCATTTTCTCTGAGAACAGGCTCTGTTATATGTTTCGGAGAAATTGAAACCATATGTTGACACCTAAAAATTTTTTGACAAATACCACTAGAGTTTGCAAGAAAACATATAAATATAATCAATGCGTCGTAGGGCGAGCCTACCAGGAGACTCCATAATGCTTCACTTGTTTGTGGCAGGGCCATGTTGGTGATGTCTTAATCCCATCTCCTGTAACACAGGGCGATCAAGTTGAAACTGACTGGGTTAATATTAAACTCTTTACCGTGTACCTCCAGATTGAAATGAAAACATTTAATAGTACCTGCTTCAGTTTTGGTAATAGTTACATTTCCGTGATGACACTTGGCACATAACTATAAAGCTTTTTTTTTTTTTTTTTAAATCAAAACACCAGGTTCTTGGAACAAGAGTCTGGCCAAAATGAAGCTTCTAAGAAAATAGTTTGGGGCATATTCAGTCTGGCAGCTGTTTGATGAACTACTGAGCCCCCACGCCCTTCAGGGGTACTCTGCCTAGTTGCTTTGGTCTACAAATATAGAAAAAAATGGTCTTTCCCAAAAACTGAATTAAATCTTAATTCAAATATTGATAGGCACCTGACAGAGTTTCCTATCATAGTCAGTCTTAATTTAAAGCCAGGCATGGGAATATTCTCCAGTGGCTTCAAAACCCTAAGCACGAGAGGTAACTGTGGTAATAAAATATTGTCACACGTTCCTCACTTCATCCCTGCAAACAAGATTTATGCTCATATGTGTCTGTTTAAGAATAAGTTTCATTAAAGTAAGTAAGATTCTCGGGTCAAAGGGCAAATCAGGCTCGGACTGTAACTCAGTAGGTAGACGTTAGTCTTGAAGGCTTGGTGCCCTTGGTTCCTTCCCCGAGACAGAAAACAAGATAGAAGCAATGTGAACTAGCAAATCAAAGACAATCTCTCAGCGACCTCCTTGCTGAGTTAGAATTGGGGGATTTCACCCACATGGAGGACACAGAGGGGAAACAGTAATCTTGGTTATGTGGTTCTGTTTGAATTGAAAATTTTGTAACAATATCCCTGGGAGTCAAAACTTTATCAGATATCACCACACCCACCGAAGATTCTCTGTCTTGTTGCCATTATCTCTTCACGGTGTTGTGTTTACTTCCCAAAACCCCTGACAGAGATAACAGGACAGAAATGGTTTATTTTGGCTCATGTGGAGGCAGGAAACTGGGGTAACTGTTGGTTCACATGACAAAGTAAACCCAAGAGTGACTATAAACTTCGAAAGTGTTCACCTAATGGCTTGCTCCACAGCCTTAAAGTTAGTGTCCTAAGGATAATATAAATGCTTAAAACATAAGCCAGTGTAGGATATGCTAGACTCAAGCATAATACCCCATTCTCAGTCTTTGCTATGACTAACATCATTGAATGTTCTGTAGACTTCTCTACGAATATCTTTCTTTTCCCAATTTACTTGAGAGTTTTAACCATGGCTACACTGTATTTGTACTCTCTCCTCCCCAAGCCCTCATGTTCCCTGCCCTGTCATCTCTCATATTCTTGAACTGTTCTGTAATTGTTTTGGTGTGATCTACTGTTGATTTCTTTTCCCCTTGCTACCATGCATGGTATTTTTAACATTTTGACAGCTCTTCTAGGAGAAGGAATATTCAGGTCAGTACTAGTTTGATTTCTTAAGGCCCTCTGACCTAATACTGTAGTGTCTTCAGCAATAAGATCTTAGCTTGGTGCTCCCACAGAAAATGAGGAACAATAGCAATAGTCTTTATTGGTTTTGGGGGGCTCTGTCTCTTGGACCCCTAAGACCAACACCATGAAGGGAGGTTTCTCTTGCCTGGCACTAGGGTTTTGTTAGAATGTTAATGGTTCTTTTGGGGGACATATTATCCCACTACTTGGGGTACTCCATATATATCTATATCTAGATACTACTGTTGCCATCATGTGCATACATTCGATGTTAACCACTTTATGATTGGAGAATTGGGGTCTCATCCCTGAAAACAACAGCTCTCTATCCCCCACCTGCCATTGGCTGCCTGTAGCTCTTTGTTTAGAGGTGGGACCATGTTATATTTTCATCTTTCCATGATAACATAATGACTGTTTTGGCCTTTGAAGGTCTTGCACAGGCAATCATCCTGTTCAGAGACCTGTGGAGCAGCATTCCTGCCCTACTCAGGAGACATTATTTTGCAGCAGTTATCCACCCCACCTCCTCTTACGCAGTGTTACCTGCACCTTAGGTACAGGGAATGTGTTATAGATGTGGTCAGAAATTCTTGACCTTCTGGCCAGTTGCATTTCTCTAGAGTAAACTCTGCTACAAAATGAAGTATTTTGCTTGTTTGTTTGTTCAGAAGGAGTGCGATCTGCGTTTGTCTATGAGTACAGCTATGAATATATGAATATATCTTTAGAAGGCAGTTGAAAAGTATGTTAATTTTTGGAGCATGCTAACACTAGGTTCTCCTCTAAGGTTTATTACTTTTTCAGCCATTGGTTTATGGCTATGTTTACCTTATTGGAGATGAATCCTTCCTACGGAGCAGGGCTTCAGACCAACTAGACAGCCATGGGTTACTCCCAAGGCGCAACTGCCATTATTGTATTCCTGGTGATGTTTTATCATCTACTGATTGTTGAAGTTCTGAGGCTTCACAGGTGGTTAACAGGTAGGACTATGGACAACGTTTTTTATTCCTTGTCAGCTTGCACAGAACCTTCTAAGGCTATGGGTACTGTCACTGAAGGAAACGCTTCTAGTTTGACTTCTCCTACTTGTGTCACTTCTGTGTGTGCTATCTTCTGCCTTAGGGTCTTATGTTCATGTTCCATCAGGCAACCAGAAATAATGGGAATAGCCCACATTGTTTCAAGGATAACTTGAACCCTTCCCTAACCAAAACTCAAAGCATAGGAGTAGGGATTTTGTCTGATAGTCCGGCTACTAAGTTACTCATTATCCCACTCTATGGAGTTATGCCAAAAGCAGACACACTGAATCTAATAGAAGAGAAAGTGGGAAAGAGCTTTGAACTCATTGGCACAGGCAGAAATTTCCCAAACAGAACTCCAATGCCTCAGGCTCTCAGATCAAGAATTGATAAATGGGACCTCATGAAACTGGAAAGCTTCTGTAAGGCAAAGGACATAGGCAATAAGACAAATCGGCACCCTATGGATTGGGAAAAAATCTTAACTGACCCCACATCCAACAGAGGGCTAATATCCAAAATATGTAAAGAACTCAAGAAGTGTACCACCAAAAAACCAAACAACCCAATCAAAAACCGGGGCGTAGAACTAAACAGAGAATTCATAATAGAGCAATCTCAAATGGCTGAGAAGCACCTAAAGAAATGTTCAAAGTTCTTAGTGATCAGGGAAATGCAAATCAAAACATCCCTGAGATTCCACCTCACACCAGTGAGAACGGCTAAGATCAAAAACTCAGCTGACAGCACATGTTGGCAAGGATGTGGAGAAAGAGGAACACTCTTTTATTGCTGGTGGGATTGCAGACTGGTACAACCACTCTGGAAATCAATTCAGAGGTTCCTCAGAAAATTAGAAATATACCTACTTAAAGATCCAGAAATACCACTCTTGGGAAAGATGCCCCACCATGCCTCAGGGGCACATGTTCCAATATGTTCATAGCGGCTTTATTTGTGATAGCCAGAAGCTGGAAACAACCCAGATGTCTCATGACAGAAGAATGGATACAGAAAGTATGGTTCATTTACACGATGGAATACTACTCAGGCAAATGGATGGAACTAGAGAATGTCATCCTGAGTGAGGTAATTTAGACCCAAAAGGAATGTATGATACATTCTCACTAATAAGTGGATATTAGCAAAAGAAAAAAGTACAAATTACCCAAGATATAGTCCACAGAACTCAAAAATATCAACAAGCTGAAGGGCCCAAATGAGGATGCCTTAGTTCCACATGGAAAGGAGAAGCAAACAACCATAAGTGGGGAGGCAAAAGGGATGGGGGTTAGGAGAGAGGGGAACATGATCTGGTATTAGGTTGGGAAAAGGACTGAAGCCCTGAGGGCCAGCAGAAATGGAGTCAGGTGACCTCAGGAGGAAGGAGGTTGGGAAGACCCTCTAGAATGTACCAGAGATCTGGGAAGTGAGAGACTCTCAGGACTCAAAGTGGGGGAGGGCCCTAGATGAAAGACCCTACAGTGGGGAGAGGTATCTTATTGAATCCACCCCCAGCAGAAAGAGAGGGCAGCAGTGAGGGATTAAGTTTCTATTCCACAGCCAAAGCTCTGACCTATAATTCTTCCAGTCTGAAAGAAATGCAAGGATGGAAATAGAGCAGAGCCTGAGGAAAAGAAGGACCAGCAACAGTCCCAAAGTGGGATCCAGCTCAAGAGGAGGCCCCAAGACCTGACACCATTACTGAGGCTATGAGGCACTCACAAAAATGGACCTATCACGACTGCTCTCCAAAATACCCAGCAAGCAGCTGAAAGAGTGAGATGCAGATATGTGCACCCATCTAATGAACAGAAGCTGCTGACACCTCTGGTTGAATTAGGGAAAAGCTAAGGAGGGCTACCCTGTAAGAGGACCAGCAGTCTCAATTAACCTGGACCCCTGAGATCCCTCAGACACTGGATCACCAACCAGGCAGCCGACACCAGCTGAGATGAGGCCCCCAACACATACACAGCAGATGACTCCTGGGCCTGGGTTCAGAGAAGACGCACCTAATCCTCAGGAGACTGGAGGCCTCAGGAAATTTAGGGGTCTGATGGGGCGGGTGAGGTGGGGACATCCTTGTGGAGATGGTGGGGTGGGAGAGTGCAGGTGGGTGAGGAGGAGGTATGGGATGTGGAACCCACCGGGGGGTTGGACTGGGAGGGGAATAAAATCTGGGGTATAAAAATAAATAAATATAGGATATAGAGAAGAAAAGATAAATGTATGGATGTAAAAATGTAAGTATGCATATATGTACATATACATTATCGATCATCTATCTGTCTGTCTCTATTTAATCTCTATCTATCATCTATCTGTCTGTCTGTCTCTATCTAATCTCTATCTATCTATCTATCTATCTATCTATCTATCTATCTGCCTATCTATTTATCTATCCATCTGTGTCTATCTATCTAATTTCTATATATCATCTATATCATCTATCTATCTATCTATCTATCTATCTATCTACCTATCTTATCTATCTCTATCTATCATCTATCTGTTTGTCTGTCTCTTTTTATCTAATCTCTATCATCTATTCTGTCTGTCTGTGTCTATCTATGTAATCTATCATCCATCTAGCATCTATCTATCTATCTATCTATCTATCTATCTATCTATCTATCTATCTATCTCTATTATCTATCTATTGATAGATATGGGCATTTAATAAGTACTGTTATAAAATAGTAAGTTTCTTGTTGGCTTTTCCAGAATCCTCAGTATTATTTATACTTCTTTCCTTTTGCCCTCTCCTCTCCCTTCCCATCCCCGGCTTTTCTCTTTCTCATATGTACACATGCTCTCCTCTCCTGGGTACCTTCTGCATCATTCTGAAAGGCCCATTTATATCTATTACTCCAGCTATTGTAGTCTCAGGCCTAAAGTTTCAGGTCTAGGATCCGCAGATCAAAGAGAATATGTGATGTTTGCCTTCCTGGGTCTGGGTTACCTCACACATTGTAATATCTTCTAGTTGTGTTGACTTACCTGGGGATTTCACTATATTATTTGCTATACAGCTGAATAGAATTTTATTGTGTAAATATCCCACATATTCATTATCCGTCCATCAGTTGAGGAACATCTGGGCCCTTCCGTTTCTTAGTTGTTGTAAATAGAGCATCTGTGTACATGTCTTTGTTATTGATTTCTCTTTGTATCATTCATTACTAATAAATCACATGTCTCTAAAAATGTGTTCTTACTTGTGAGTTCCTAAGGAACATATTACATTAATGATGCATGATTAAAAACAAAAGTAGCATTATATATAAGGTAAATTTGCTAATCACATTTTTTAGGAGTAAAAAAATTATGAAACCAGTTATGATTGGAAAAAAATATTTGTAAATTTTCTTCTAAAGTATTAAGGAAAAATAGAGTAAATTTTAGATTTTGATTAAAAGAGAATTCCTTAAAATAGGCACCTATTTCCCTAATACACAAAATATCGCACGTGAAGGTATTCATCCTAGTTCACTCATTTTTGTTACATAAAAGCTGAAAACAAGAACCATAAAGACAGCATGACAGACATGTAGTGTCTGTAGTACCCCATAACTTAATCCCAAAAGCAAGAGGGAAAAACAATACAAAACAAAACGAAAACAGTAAATTTCCTGAAGCAGCTTTCACCCACAACTGACAGTGTTCAGTAACTAATCATTATTTACCCTGTTTGTATAAAGATATGTACATGTGCGATTTACATATACATATATGTATACATGTGTATATATGTATATATACATTGCATATACGTGTATATATGTATATATTCATTGTATATATACATACATGTATATGCATATATATCTATCCATATGTATATATAGTTGAATGTCTCCTACGATGTATTTTCTTGAACAAAAATGATAGGTCTTGAAACTGTCTTGGCTTCACTCCCACTTACTCCTGATTCAGCTCTTAAACCAAAAGGAAAGATGAAGAGAAACAACTGGGCCGAAGTTCGGAACCTCGGGAACAGGGACATCATTTCATGTGTCCAATGCTGCAGGAAGGGATGGACAGGACGCACACTTCTCCTGCTCTTAATGCTTGAGGCTTACAGGCAGCCTCGCCACCGTGGACGCGGCTCACCCACGCGAGCTCATGATTCTCTCTACACCTGGGCCGACAGAGTAGCTCCCGACCCACTGTCCCTAAGATACGTACATAATTCATAGTCAAATAGCGATGTTAATCCTGAATGTACTCTTTAGCTTTCGCAAGCTCTGGGTTTCACTGTCACGTGACTTCTCTTCTGAGTGGCAGAACCCATACTCGGTAAAGCAAGCTACTGTGTAACCTCTTTGAAGATCCTCATAAAACAGCGGGTTTAGTTCATCTGGGAAAAAGAAACGAAGACGGAGCAGGTCCCTGATGGAAAATGTGGCTCTGTTATGCCCTGCTCCCACCAAATATCTTGGAAACTGGGCAGTGTTAACACGGCCCTCTGGAGTGAGGCCAGAAAGAAACACTGGATGCTCTTACAAAAAACCTGAAAGCAACAGGAACCAATAAACAGTACGCAGCGCGAGCCCCAAAAATGGACCGGTTTATGTTCCCTAATGGAAGGAGAGCTTATTTGTTCACGGATTTATAGCAACAATGTGATGTCACCAAGTGATTTATGGCCAGGAGCGGAGCAAGTGTCAATATACAGAGGTGGGTGGAAACATCCTCTTCTCACCAAGAAACTCGTCCCCACAGAAGGGGGGGGTGCTTCTCCTTAGGGCGGGGAAGATGTAGGAAAACCCAAGTGGATATGTTACTGGAAATGGGATGAGGGAGCAGAATTGCCGTAGACTTCCATCTTGGTTAAGGGGCTGAGGGATGTAATACTAGCTTAGAACATGAGAATGGCTTCATCTAGATCTTGAGTGGTAGGGTGAAAGCTACGATGCTATACAGGTGGTTAGAAAAAGATACCTTGTAACAAGAAGGTAACTCTGAAAGATTAGTACAAAGGCATGAAAGTACTTTAAAATATGTGTGTCCTTGCCTGTGTGTGTGTGTGTGTGTGTGTGTGTGTGTGTTAGTGCACATATTAACTGTTTAGTAGATAGTTCTAGAAAGTTGACAAAACTAAAATATCACGAACATGAAGCACAAGGGTTACATGATCTCAATAGATCCCTACCTCTGGTCTCTGTGCCTAGCTTTCGTCCTTCCCCACCGCCCGTGGAAATATAACCATGTCCCTTCAATTATGTGTTTCCACAGCCGACAGCTATTTAAGACCACATACTACATGTGTGTGTAAACTTCATGTTGTCATTGCACATGTCAGGAGATGCTCTTCTCCCATGGCTGGAATATTCCACTGTATGGGCACAGTTGGCTTATCCATCCATGTGCTCAAGGACGTTTTATTTCTCTCCATTTTGTAGGGAGCATGAATAAAACAGCTTTAAAAAAATCCACACACTGAACAGATTTTTGTGTAACCCTAGACGTTTATGTCTTTGAGATGTAAACCTTGGAGTATGTTTGCCGATGTGTATGGGGAATTGGTATAGGGTAGTGTCCGACAGCTTTGCAAGCTGGGCCAGTGTTTGGCACACCTGCTAGCCAATCAGAGTGACAGCTCCCCACCCTCTGTACTTCCTGTTGCCAGATTTTTCCGCTTACTTTGTTTCTTGCACTCTGGACAGACACACAGGAGGTTTCATTCTGGTAAAAGTTTTGTTATTAAGAGCCAGTCTTCTGTTTTTCTTTTCTGTTTGTGTGTTTTGTTTTGTTTCTAGACAGGGTTCTCTGCATAGCCCTGGTTGTCCTGGAACACATTCTGTAGACCAGGCTGGACTCAAACTCAGAAATCTGCTGGCCCTTGTCTCCCAAGTGCGGAGGTTAAAGGAGTGTTCCACCAACACCAGAATAGCCAGTCTTCTGGATGTATGTGTGTGTGTGTGTGTGTGTGTGTGTGTGTGTGTGTGTGTGTTAAATATATATGTATATAAGCAGCATTTTAAAGCTATGTTATATAATAAACTGTTTCTTCTAATATGTAGCCTAGCTTCATCTTATTGAAATATTGTTTAAAGAGCAGACATTTCTAATTCAGTAATATTTCCTTGACAGCTGCTTTTCTCTTAATGGGAAATGTTCTTGATATATCACTAAGGCATTTTGTCTGACCAATTTTACAAAGATACCACATGATTTAGATTAGAGAAAAGTTAGTGTGTGTATATATGTGCATGTGTGTGTATATGTGTTTGTGAGTGTGTGAGTACATGTATTTATGTGGTCAGTAGTTTCAGAAGCTCTACTCTCCTGAATTTTATCTTTATTTATGTGTTTACATTCAGCATAATGTGTGGTTATGAATTTTTTCCCATGGTGGAATGCCTTGAGACTTAGGTTCATTTTGTGGCATATCTTGTCACAAAACTTTCCATAGTGGTTTGATAACAGGACTGAGACTGTCCTTAGTTGTTACCTGGTTCCAGAGTGAGTAGACAGGCACTTGGTAGTCAGAAGGGTGAAAGCCCTGAAATGCTCAGCATGGGTTTAATTTCTATGCAAGAAAGAGGATTGACTGGAATTCAGTTGGGGGCTTAAACGGAATGCAGGTAGTAGATTTTCTAACAATCATATTACCTCAGCCCTTTTCATCCAAGTTGTCTAATTTATAAGCATTGAGTAGATATTCATATTCTTTTTAAATAGACTTTTATACACATACATACAAATATATAATTGTAATATATAATTATATTTTATATTTTTAATATATAATTTCCAAGTCTGTGCCTCTCTTGGAAATTCTGGATATACATATATACACTAATACATACAAACATAAATAATACATATGTACACATACACATACATGCACACACATACAGGTTTATATATTCTTTTAAAATAGAGGTTTTTTTACTTAAGTTATTTTATTCTACTTTTAAAATTTAAATTAAAACTATATCTCTTATTTATTGCTTCCTCCCATCTGTTTATTTTGTTTTTTCTGAAGATTAGTAACTTGGATATTTATTTTTTTCCCAAAAATTATTTCTTCCTTTCTAGAGTATACCAAAGAAAACCACTCATGAATCTTCATTAATTTTTATTTTAGAACTAACGTATCCCTATAAATTTTGAAAAATATTTGGGTATTAAATTACAAACAAAGAGACTACTTTTAAAGGAAGCTTAGAAATACCCAGTCATGATATGAAGAATGGCGTGCTGACATGTTCTAGAAGTCATGAGGGTTATCATACTGAACAGAGTCATGGAGTCATAGTGTCCAGCCCAACGGAGCCTTACTGCCAAGCCAAGAACAGAAGCCATGAATGCCTTTGGGTCCGCTGAGAAGAGTTCATGCTGAAACTCCTACACAAATCAAGTCTCTGAAAGAAACCCAAGCCTTAGAACATGGAAATAGGCAACACTCCATCTACCAACATGAGGAGAGACAGGAAACTGTCTGTCTGTCTCAGTCTGGGTATGGAAAAAGTTTCTCCCAAGAGAAATTAACATCATGCCCATTAATAAATTAAGAAATGCTTCCTGGAAGAAAATCATGTCTAGTAAAAATTTCTCAACTTATATCAGTAATTGACTGCAAATAACACAGTAAAATAAAATAGCACTATATACATATAATAAGAAGGCAGATGCAGAAAATTGATGTTTTCAATGATATTGATGGAAGAGAATGATGGGAATGTCACTTGTTACTAGCAGGGGTGCAGACTCCTGTAGTTACTTTGGACAACAGCTTTCCACTACCTTGCAAAGCTAATATTCTTATAAGATTCAGCAATCATTCTTGGTATGAATCACAGGCTGAAAGTGTGGCCCAGCATGCATCTGTGGTAATTGCCTGCAGCTGAAAACAGTGAAAATTCTGTATGTGTAAGAGCAAGCAAACAGGTCCATATACTTAGGATATTTATCCATCAATAAAAAATAACCTAGTATAGTTCAGTAGATTAGTTCTGATGAGTATTCAGTGGCTTTTGGCTATGATTGCTAATTTTAAGTATTGTCCTAACTATGTTATGGTATTGAGACGTCTGGTCAAACACCAGTAGGATAGTACTGGAAGATTAGTTTTTAGCTGTGGTTCACATTTAAATTGATAGACTTTGAGCAAAGCATATAAGTTTCTACTATGCGGTAAGGTTTCATCAGACCAACTGAAGGCTTGATAAGAAAAGACTGAGTTACCTCAGAAGAACTACCTTCATAACTCTAGCCTCCAAAGAGCCTTCATAATTCACACTACCAATGTTTTAGTTAGGGTTACTGTCGCTGTGATGAAGATTCTAGTTTCTTTGTGGAGACTCAGTTGTACCATGCAATGTTTTCCTGGAAGCTGTTTTATGAGAGGATGTTTTGCTGGAGCAGATCTGTGAGAGAAGGTTTTGCTGAGGCAGACACTTGAGAGGTTGTGTGATGTTTGGAAAGAGTATAAAGATCACCATCAGACAGTTCGACTTGCAATGCTCTGCTGGTCCTCACTGATCTTCACTTTCGTGACGTCGTAGAAAGAAAAGTAGCTAAGAACTTCTCGTGGTATTCTGGCTGCTTCTTGCTGCTTTGGCAGATTCATGCCGACTCGGTGGAGCCTTGCATTTTCTTCTTGAATCATGCCTCTGCTACTGACTCCTGTTTGGTGTTTGCTGATTAGACAGGACTGCTGATATCCTGACAAGGAAAGTTGTAATTTCCCTAGAGAACCACATCCCCCCTGTCCTGTGAACCATCTCTCTCCCCTAACTTTGCTCAGTGGGCTAGAAAGGAGGTTGAAGCATTTCACAACCCTTGTTAAAGCTGCTTTTGAAAAAGCTCAGCCTACAAGGCAGGAACCAGGAAGCAAGAACTGAAGTAGAGGCGGCCATGGAGTATTGTCGACCAATGGCTTGCTCTTCATTGCTTACTCAACCCACTTTCTCACAGAACCCAGGAAAAGCACCCTAGAGATGACAACCCCCAGAATGCATTGGGCCCTCTTACATCAATCACTAATTAAAAAATACCCAAGAGTGTTTTTTACAGCCAAATATTATGAGGCATTTTCCCAATTGAGGTTCCCTTCCCTCAGATGACTCTAGCCTGTGTTAATGTAAGTCTTGTCAGCACAAGGACCTCTTATCAAATTGACATACAAGTATATCACTGTTAAGTCATAACCTTCTCTTTCGTGTTCATGCACAAAATGATACATTAATATCAACATCGCAGTGCCAACATTCCAAAATTTAAAAGTCCCACCATGTTTAATGTCTGACACTTTAAAAAGTCTCTTCCAAATAACCAGTCTCCTTTAAAGCCCAAAGTCTGTAAAACTCTAAAATATCTCTTAAAAGTTCAAGGTGTTTGAACTGTTAGCACCCATGAAAGCAAAAGTAAATTCAATTGAATACCTTTGTATTTCAAGAGGGAAGCACTAAGGCAGAGTCACAATCCGAACAAAGAAAAGTCAAGCTCCCAACTCAAGGGCCAATGTGGGTGATTCACTCATGGTCTTATGAACTCCTCCAAGGGGTCTGGGACACTTCTGTGGCCCCACCTCACATAGGTTGTCTCTTAAGACCAGGCTGGCTCCAAGTCTAAGGCTGCTGCTGACCTTAGAGGTGGTGACACGGTACTAGCATCTGTACAATGCAAGGATTCCCTCCTACAGCCGTGCTACATACTTACTAATAGCTTCTCCTGGGCTCTCTTCGGGGACTCCAGCCCTGCCATACAGTCTGAAGCTCTCCATGACTCCTTAGTGCCTTCAAAACCGATACAGCCTGAGTGACTCCTAAAGAACCACGTTTGACGGCTAACACGATCAAACCTGGCTACCTTTGGAACATAGCTCCTGTGTAATGTCCCTCAGGAATTGCTTTGCACAACATTTCATGTCAATGAATATGGTGTCTTAATACTTGCTAATTTCTTAGTTCTCCATGGCCAGCATCAATTATGCCAGCAAAGCTTAGTGGTTCGAGTATCTTGTTGATCACAGCTGATTCTTTAGCCCGATCGAACCAGAACCACAAATTCTTAACTCAAAATACACAATGGTCCTAATAGAGTCTTAAAGTGACTGTTAAACTTCCCTCTGGAATCCCCAAATCCGGCCTCTATCATCTCTATTTCTCTCAACACTGTGTTATCCTCCCAGCTCCCACAGAACAGCTCACCAAGCTTTAACACCCAATGGCTTTTTCAGCGCCAGAGTTGCAAAGTGCTTCTATAATCTTCCCAGAATGACATGGCCATATCTTTCACAGAAATATCACACTATCCAGGTACCAATTTCTGTCTTCGTGTTATCATTGCTGTGATGAAACACCATGACCAAAAGCAAAAGTGACTTGAGGAAAAAAAAAAGAATTGTTTAGCTTAAGCTTCTACAGCACTGTTCATCACTGAAGGAGCTCAAGCAGGGCAGGCATCTGGAAGCAGGAGCTGGTGTACAGTCTGTGTGTCCTTAGATCAACTTCTCCCTCTCAAGATCTCATCTAGACCCTTATAATTTGAAAGTAGAACAAAACGTAAAGTGACAGCATTCAGTTCTCAACATTTCCTCGAATATCACAGTTTAATTCAATATAAAAGTTCTGTTGGGACTTTTCCAGGATCAACAGAATCTAGAAGATTCCACATTTCCTTTAAAAGAGATGAACAAGAGATTTTAGTTCTCAAGAACATTTTCAGGACATGAGGACAAGGTCTCTGCATTCTGCAACACATATTTGCTTTATCGTACATTCCTCAATAAAATATATAGCTTTGCAGTCAGATTTAAATTGAAGTTAGAATATATATTGCTCATCTAAAGTTTTCGTACTCAAATTAGTTTATTAACGATCTATCTCTTTCCTGAAGGAAAGAAAATGGAGTGAAGTGAAATTTGAATGGCCTTGTAAATATTTGTGATGAGTTCACTTAGATTTTACTTTGCAGATAACTTTAGAGAATATTTTAAATATTATGGTGAATATCAACACAATATTGATGATGTTCAGATTATAGAAATGACTTTTGACATAATTTAATTTGTCAAATTGAATTAACTGTATCTAGCTAGACATTATGTTTCATCACAAATCATAACTGAAACACATTGTCTTCTACATTGGGTCAAATAATGCACAGATAACATGAAAAAAAGAAATGTAATAAGAAACAAACCTCTGTCTAGGGCTCGAATACCAAAATGAGAGTAGCCATATTTTTCTTTCTTACAATCACAACTCTGTTTGACACCTATTCCCCGCAAACTTCATGGCTTGAGTGGGCTCTGATTTTTCACACCTTGACTTACACTGGAGCAGGTGTGAGAGAAAGAATAGAAGACAAGAGTGTGGCTACAACCAAGCTCAATTTCTTGCGGCAGCTTTGAGGAGCATAGAAGTCAAGCTTGTTCAATAATTCAAGCCACCTTTCTCTTTCCAATTAACTATACACTGCACAGCCAGTGCCTTCCCAACAGATATCACTGCTACTCTACATGGGAACGGGTTCCTGTTGTAAAGAAAAACCACACTGACTAAAACGTTAAGCCAAGCACAAACCCGATGGAGAAATAAATATCTTGCTTTATTGTGAAACACCTCCTAGAGAACACTCCAAAGAGACCTCAAAATCATGATAACGACACCCCCCTTCCCTGCCCTTAGAGATGGCTTCTATCTATAAACCCAATCTTCTCGTTTAATTTTCAAAATCACAGTTCATGAATATATACAGAAAGGTGATTCAGATAAGACCGTGTGCTTCAGCTCTGCAGTGGAAGGGATTCTCCTTCTCTCCCTTTACTTATTTTAGATATTTAAGTCACAAAGCCACTAGACAGAGGAATCGTATCACTTAATGCCAATGTTGTACAAAAATAACCATATAACATATTAAAAAAAAATTAAGCTAGTTCGAGTCTCTAACAGGGAATAGATATCCCTGGAAACTTGGGGCACAGGAATCTTAGCTTTTGATTTTACTCTAAATGTTGATTTTTCTATTTGGATTTTTGTGTTCACTGAATCCTATAAGAGCATAATGGTTTTTTTTGTGTCCATGGAAAAAGATTGTGTGTGTGTGTGTGTGTGTGTGTGTGTGTGTGTGTGTGTGTGTGTGTGTGTGTGTGTGTGTGTGTGTGTGTGCATGTGCATGAATGAGTGTGCATGTGTGCACACAGAGTTGGTTGTTTTATTATTTTGTTTTTGCTGTTGCTTTTGCTTTTCCTTTTATGTGTTTTTGTTCTTGTAACAAGATCTTACTGCAAGCATAGTCCTGGCTGCTTCTTGCCTTGTTGACCCGGCTGGCTTCCTATTTATTCTTCAGCAACCTCCTTCGGTCTCCAGACTGGTGAGATTAGTGAGATTAGATACCACACTGCTGTAGTTGCCTTGATATCTGAGTCTTACATGACTCTGAATCTATGTACTCCTCTGATAAAAAGTTTCTAAACAGACTATACTTGAGGTAATATAATACTTGTATTGAGATATATATATATACACATACATGCACAAAGATACAGACTTAACACAGCAAACCATCCGGACGCTTCAACATTTTTTAAACTTAAATAGCATGACAAACATTTGAAATAATTAAATCTTATTTTAAAAATGTGAGATGCTGACTCAGTCAACATTTTAAGCACAGTGCACCTAAGATATTTTTTCCCTGATGTCTAAAACAAGGTGCACATACATGTTTGATTTTTGTCTCCTCATGTGCACAGGGCTCAGTGGATGACCAGTGGAGGACTCTGGGGACATATTAAAGACTTGACATAGAGTCTGAAGTTAGAGGAAAGCCAGGGGACTCTGAACTATAAAAACAGAGGAAAGAATAAAGCAGACATTTAAACAATTAACCAAAGAGCAATAATTGACCATCTAGTTGTAAGTTTACTAGACCCAGGAGGATAGAGGTTTGTTACCAGGGCAAGTTACATACATGTGCATGTGCACATAAATATGTTTATATACTGATGTGAGTGTATGAAAATGAATAATGCACCCTTTCATCTGTCAAAACTATGTCCCCTTTGAAATCTCAGAACAGCTCACCACTGTATCTTTGGCTGTTTGTTATCATCAAGAACACTTCTGTGTGGATGTTTCTGAGGAATCTCCTTCACCAGGAGACTGAGTAGAACGTTCAGTTAAGAGTCGGCAACGCAGATTGAAGTCATCTTTCTGGCGGAGGTCAAACCCTGGAATTTATTTATTTATTGTTTTTGAGCATCTGGGGTTTGAACTCAGGCCTTGACATGCTGGGCAAGCATTACTGAGGTGCCCTCAGCTCCAGCTACTGGAATGAGAGCCAATCCCCTCATCTGCTCAGTCTCAGGCAGTAAAAGTCAAATATAACGTCAAGTTGTATATTATAATATAAAATAGAGACTCTAGATTCTTAATTTATTTATTTTTATTTTTTGTTTCCTGCGCAGATACCAGATGCTTATAGAAAGAGAACTTGAACATGGCCCCCTCGTATTTTTAAAACTCCAAATCAAGGCAGACGATTGGAACCGGGGAAGGTTGAGGCTCATACGACAGCAGCGGCTTTTCATTAACCTTAAGGAAAATGAAGCTTTGCTTCTCTAATTAGTTTGTATCCCTGGCTTCTGTCCCCAGACTAATGGATGTAGGGATTCAGGAGCCAGCTAGTGGAATGGATTTGCTCGTTGGTTCATGTTACCGGGCCAAGGGAAACTCAAAAGATTAAGTGCTAAGGAGCCACAGTTAGGTAACTCAGAAGGTGCAGTTGTTGCTCTGTCAGTTGGCTGATAGGAAGCTCACTCGGTGCTGTGGCCTCTTCAGAGGACCATAAATGTCTGTTTGGGTCAGCTTGAAATCCAAGGAGACGTGTGAAAACGGAGCCCGGCCTCTCCCTCCATTTAGGCTCTGTAAAGGGGCTTTTGACATACTCCCTTGGGCGTGTGGTTTCTCGAGCTAGTACTGGCCACTGAATGTTTCTTTGTGGGTGTTCAGGAGGGGAAAAAAAAGATACCGCTATAGACTAACACCCCACCCTGTGGTTCTGGAGGGCTGAGCGCTTTCGGTAGGTTAAAATGAGTTTCTTGCCTGTAATAGTTTACATGTTCCTCTTTAAAGTCATCTCTCTTGTTCGTACCCAGAAAGGGTCTTTACTGTGGAACTTAGATTTTTATTAAAAAATATTTCTTTTTAAAGGTGGAAATCACCTGACCTATTCTCAAATTATTCTGGTAGGCTCTTTCCTCATCTTCATGGCAAAAGGTTTCTGTTATGTATCAAAGTTTTATTTGTATCAAATCTCTATTACTGTTCAAATGGGAAACAATTCAGTTTCAACTTTGAGTGCAATGTTTGGTTTTTTTTTTCCTACCTTAAGGAACTGATCAAAGAAATTAAGGCAGATGGTAAAGTTACTACTAAAACTATAGTAAAATGATACAGTGAAATGGGACAGAGAACAGGGTAAGGATATTTCTGGAGTGTGGTTGTTTCGAGTCTTCCTTTAGAGCACGTATCCCTTCCAAACACTTACGTCATTACGCATGAGTGCATTTTAATCACTTGACTTCAAGTTAATAAAAGGTTACGTTGTTTAAAAATCATATTACTTCTTTACAGAGATGTCTTTCAAGGGCTAAAAAAGTGCACAGTGATTAAATTTTCAGAGTTAATGGATTTAATTTCTCCCCTTGGCCGCTATTTATTTAGTCTACCTATTAAACCTAATTATATCATTTTATCGTTCATTGTAGAGGCCGGGGATTTCTCCCCCCCCCCCGCGTTGTTCCTCCTTTTAATTTCAGTAAACAACCTTACAGTGCATTTTCCTATAACAATGAATTTCCTTAAAATGGTTTGTTATTTCACAAATCTACTGCCCCTTACCATCAGCCAGGAAGAGCTTTATCCAATTAATGACAAGAAAAGGTAATGCTCATAAAACCTGATTGTATTGGTTACTCTTCTGTGGCTGTAATGAAGTACCAGGGCAAAGGCAACTTATGAAAGAGAGAGTTTATTTTGGCTTATAGTCCAGAGGCATAAGAGACCATCCAGGCAGTGGGGCGTGGCAGGAAGAAGCAAGCCTGCTGGCAGGAACCGGAAACAGGGAGTTCACGTCTTCAAACTAAGGGACAAAGCAGAGAACATGAACAGGCGGCAAGAGGGGGCGGGGTGGTGCGTGTGTGTGCGTGTGTGTGTGTGTGTGTGTGTGTGTGTGTGTGTGTGTGTGTGTGTGTGTGTGTGTGTGTGTGTGTTTTTGTGGGGAAGGGGATGCTGAGACTATAAGCACCCAAAGCCTTCCCCCAGGGATGCATATCCTCCAGCAAAGACTTCTTAAAACAGTCCATCAGCTGGGGACTACTTGTTCAAATATCCCAGTCCCCAAGGCCTTGCGTTTCTCATTCAAACACTAATGCTACAGGGGACAGACTTGAAAGGTCTTCAGGCTCCAGTGAGAATACCTTGTGCTTTGTTGTGGGCAGTGGATAGTTCATGGAGAAGGGCTCTGACATGGAATGTTTGAACACTACCTTTCCAAAATTCCTATGTTTTCAAGATACTAATACTTGGAGACTTTTAATAAGCATGAAGATTTGAGCTGAAGGCGCCTTTCTCTCAAGTGGAATTGAGCTCTTCCAAAAAAGACTTCTCACAGTTAGCTTCATCTGCTACTTTTATGCCATTCATAGGCACCGGGGTTCTTCTTTCAAGGATATGGAAGGCGCAGTATTAACTCTGAGAGCTGAACCTACTGGGCCAGGAGACTGGAAATTTTATCCTTCAGAACTGAAAACAAAGGAAAGTTTCTTAAAAATGGCTCATCCTGTCTTGTTTTGCTTTAATGACACATAGCAGAGTCAGCTTTTTCGCCGCCTTCTGTAGATGACCAAATGAATCACTGGGTTTGCCTCAGCCCCAGTTGCTTCTCATAAGCTTTACTGGACAAGGGCTTGTCCCAACTCCCAAGAATTTCTCAAAGATAAGCCTCACAATTCAGACATCGTCCTGGACTAAATGGTCACAGTTCTCTCTTTTCTTCCAGTGAATCAATACTCATAATGTTCTGGTTTCTTCTCATATCCTTAAGTATTTGCACTTACAGCTTCTCCCTTCTCTGCCACCCTATGCAAGGTAGCATTGCATTTCCAGGCACCAGAAAAGCTTCCAGTTCTCTCCACTTCTATTCTCAGATCAGTGCAGACAAAGACCGTTTGCCTAGCACCCTCAC
Organism: Rattus rattus; assembly: GCF_011064425.1. NCBI lineage: Eukaryota > Metazoa > Chordata > Mammalia > Rodentia > Muridae > Rattus > Rattus rattus. Next base: position 77,533,135 of record NC_046162.1, read on the forward strand.
TGAACACCCAGAACCCTCTATCTGGCAAATATCTGACAGCTGTGACTTCCAACACATGAAAATATTACGGTCCTTTGGTTTGGTGGAGATAAAATAATTAACAATTTTAACTTTTAAATTCCAACACCTTCTAATGGCACACTTCCCTGTATATCTTCAAAAAAACTTGGAGTTTTAGATTGACTTTCATCATTTATTATTATTATTATTATTATTATTATTATTATTATTATTATTATTAATGCTTCTATGATTAAATTCTAGGTTTCAAACATGCTGAGCGGGTGGTTTGCCACAGAGCTACATTCCCAACAAAGGAGTTAGCGACTAAAGGAGCTTTAGACAGCCTTGGTACAGCCTGCCAATTTAGAGAAGACTTCAGACTACCAGGAACATATTCCTCGATCTTATATTATTTTTCCCACCGATTTATAAACACCCGTGACACAAACTGAAGCAAGGTGCTTTGGTTCTGGCTACACCCGAATAGGAGGGAGATGGTTAGCACCTCGAGTTTGGTATTAGCCTGCGGAATTTTCTACCACGTCTACCGTTTGTTAGATGAAAAATATCAGATACATCCCTTCGGTTCCCCACTCCAGTCGCTCCCTTTTTAAGTTTGAGTGAAAATTATCAGTTTTCATTTCTTTTAAATCTAGTCTCAGCATAATATTTCAGACGTTCAGTAATTACAAGTAAGAGAGAGTACACGCACACATTTTTGTTTTGTTCTTCTGTTTTGTTTCGTTTTGCTTTTTTGTTTTAAGTTGAGGGTTGAATCCTGGGCCTTGCTCTGCTAAATCCCAAACTACCCAACACACTTTAGTTAGAATTTTTCAAGCAGCAATCTCTTTACAATATAAGACAATCTGTACTCATGCTCCTGACTGGAGAGCTCATGGTTATAAACTATATTTAATGGTTTTCGAGGAAATTTACAATAATTTGAAAAGAGTGCTTAAATATAACCAGAGACCTCAGCAGGACAGTTATTCTCAATCTCATTTAAAGCATAATCAACTAGAGAACCAGACTTATGTGACTTTTGCAAGGTCATGTAGTGACTTTGTTACTGGACTTGGAAGTGGGCCTAGACATGGCCCCTCTGTTTTTATCTCCACCCCCCAACACAGTGTAAGATTTAAAGCCATTCAAAAATAACTTGGATTCTAAGTGTGATTTGTTCCATGTGACAAGGCAATTTGCAAATGGTCAACAATGACAGTTTAATCTGTATTTCATTTCATATATATATATATATATATATATATATATATATATATATGAAGGATAAATCCGCTAGAGACAGGAGATTGGGCTAAGATGTTCACAGAGCAGCATTTTACCTTTTAGAACCACCCGAATGTCAAAACAAATAGAACCTATTATAAAATGTGAGGGAGGGAGGAATTGGGGGTTCCTATGGGGAGTGGGAGGGAGGTGTTGGTGATTGGTGGTGGAATGTAAGTTTGGGAGTTCCTGGACGTGGGTGGAAAAAAGAAACTCCTGGGTGTTCGTGTGGGAGAAAGAACATGGGGATACATGGGTGGAGTTAAGAGGTTTGGAAGCTCCTAGGGGAGCGGGAGAGAGAAAGTCGGGGTCTCGGGAGGGTGTATCTCAGTGTGCATGTGATCAAGATGATGGTATGCATATTGTTTACAATACAAAGCTATCAAAGAATAAATAAAACCTATGCTATTAAAATGGACAGAAATGAAACACCAAAAATACCTCTGGGTGGCAGCATGCTGAGGTCCAGATGGAAATTTAACTTTAATTTGGCTCACAACTACTCCAGCCGCTGCACAGAGTCAACTCTTTATTTTCATACTGAGTCTCCCCTAGTAAGGTGGGTATCGAATGGAAATTTCTTTTTTTTTTCCTGAAAGTGGCATTTCAAATAATAACAATAATAATAAAATCCTGGACCAGGAACAAGTTTTCCATTAGATGCATGAGGAAGCAGCACAGGGCGTTTGGACAGGCCTATATTTTCTTGCTAATTTAATCAGTGCAAGTATATGACATCTTTCCATTTCTTTATTAAAAGTTTGTTTTTCTACCCTTTTAAATGGTTGCTTCCAACTTGGAGTCGCTGGTTGCTCCAGTATTCGAGGACAAACGGCATCCATTTAATTTCTACCATAGGGGAAGGAAAGCTGGGGTCTGTGGGGTGGGTTTTACCCGTGCCATGGCTCCGCATATAGAAAATTGATTTTCCAACCGTACCAAATGATAAAGCCCATCTTTGATATACGCCTGTCTCACTGCTTTCCAGGTCTTAAGGCATCTGATCTCAGGTCAACTCCCCTTGGAGTGTAATTCAGAACACAGTCCCTTCCCTTTAGAGGTCTCATGCCACGGGGCATGGGTATGTTTACTTTGGCTAAGACAGACCTTATGAAAGAAATTATTCTGCTGCCTAACTGACAAGGCTGGGCATGGGGTATAGAGAAATGGAGCCTCTCCCAGTGGCCCTTTGCCTGGAATTTGTCCTAAAAGCATGAAACTGAGTCAGATTTGTAGCAGACAGATGTGGGTAATATATGCACCACCTTTCCATCCTGGTGTCTGCTTGCATGGGAATGAAAGACGGCCGTCCTGAAGTGATGCTGTAGTTGTGGATGTTTCAAAAGATTTGGTCCCTGTTTGACTGGGGAAATTCTCTGTGGGGGCCTTTAGACAAACCAAAAGGAACTCCTGGGATAGTGGAGCACGTTTCTGAGAATGGTGAGCTAAGAAAGCTTTCTTATTGCTTGAAAAATATGTTAGGTGTGAACAAAGAAATCAGTTGGCTATGACAATAGGGCTCACCTCCAGACCTTCACCTGTAGATGGGTCTACTTGGCAAGTTAGGACCATGTATACAAATACTTCTTATTACCACAGAACTCTAAGACAAGGGAGAAGTAACTGAGTCAACTTTAACAGGAAAATAACAAAGTGTCAAAGAGTTGGTTGCTGTGGTTCTGTTCTTGTTGTGAATGAATTTCCAGAGCTTTGAGAAGCACTGTCAATGAAATTGTAACAGTGTGGTTATTAGTTAGCAGTCTGGCTGTATCATTTTGGATTTGAGCAAACTATTAAACTTGCATATACATGGTAGATATGGTTTATGTGACTTACGAACGTTTTACTGTAAAATCACATGGTTTTAGTGACACGGTGATTCCTCACAATGAACCAGATTGAGGGTTAAGACTGGGGAGGTGGCACAGTGTAAGAGAACTTGCTGAGCAAGCAGGAAGCCGTGAGCTCAGACCCTCGGCGTCCACGTCAAAAGCTAGACATGGCTATACCTGCTAATAAACTTAGTAGTGGGGGATGGTCCAAGACAGTCTTGAGAAGACAGCGGTCTGGTCATGAAGTCTAGCAGAAGTAGTGATTTTTCTGACTCTGTGAGAGAGCCTGTCTCAAGGTGATAGGGGACATAGTGATACAGCATGACAACTAAAACCCATTCTGGACTCTGCTTGCATGCTCATAGAAGTACATACTCACATCCTTGAGTGCACACAGTACACCCCGTGTCGAACTAGTAATTTGCTTGTTTACTGCTGGTCCACTGGTTAGCAAGAAAGCATTGTGATTGACAATTTTAAAACTTGTATTATTTAGCTTCCTTTCAGTATATCAAATTCCATATGAAATCTGGGAATTGGAATAACCTCTTCCTCTTTCTTACAATTTCTTCGTCCAATACATTTTATCTACGCCCAGAACTGATCTCACCTGCACTGGCCACAAGCTTACGTCTCATATCAGAGCAGGGATTGGCCAAAATATGGCCAGAGACTACTACTAATAATTATCAAAAGCCAGCCGTGGTCTTCATTACCTTGTCCCTCTGTATTTTTAAACAGTTGAGATAAAAGTATTCTCATCAGGACTCACCTGTGGGTGAAGAACTGTGGAGGAAATGCCAATTAATGGGTATACCGGAAAGGAGAACCAGTCATCTCCAGAAAGGCGCTCCCAGTAGTTTACCTCATCCCAAATAGTCAGCCCTACACACATACATACAAACAACAGAAAATGAAATCATGGCGTGTGTGTGTGTGTGTGTGTGTGTGTGTGTGTGTGTGTGTGTGAACATTACTGATTTAAAAAAGAGATGTAATTATTTTGAGTAGGAGTATATGATATGACAGCAATTGGAGCAATAGAGTATAGGGTAAAAAGGACATATAATGCCTATATATGAGACTCTAAGAAAAACCAAATGTAAAAACAAATCAAATTAAAGAAGAGTGATAGCTCATGCATGAAAAAAAATCTATGAAAATGTTAGTGCCTGAAAGTGAAAGGCTTTATTGGAACTTGATGACAGGTGCCACTCTCCTCTTTGCATTGCTGTCAGCTGTGTCTTCCTTTGGATGCTGTGACGCAGCTGCATAGTAGGAAAAGAAACTCTATACCAAGCCAGGTGAAAATATTTATTCAGCCATTATAGGAAACCATTGAAAATTCCTGGTCTTGAGAGAGGAAAAGAATGGTCAGTGATATATTGCCAAGGAGTAAAAATACTACGAAGATAATAAGAGTAATAGAAGAAATAAAAATGATAGAGTGCTTATAGTTCTAATAATGTTAATGATGTCTACAATACTAACCCCTGTACAAGCTTTATTTCTGTTGCTATGATAAAACTATTCTTACAAAAAACACATTAGGGAAGAAAGGATGTCTTTGGCTTATAGTACAGGGTATAGTGTCTTATTATAGAGAAGTCAAGAGGGGGATTGAAAGTGTCACATTCAGAGTCAACAACAGAGACAGAGTAAATATGTGCATCCTTGCTTGCTACTAGCTTTCTCCTTCCTTACACCATTCAAGATGCTTGGCCTAGGGAATGGTAGCACCCACAGTGGGCTAGGTATTCCTAAGAGAGACTTGGATGAAAGGAAGACTTGTTTGAGGGCAGTAAAACTAACTCTTATCAAACACCCACCACTCTTCTCACAGAATCAATTAAAACCTTGGGCTGGCATTCAAATGACTTACAGTTATAGCCCTAGATCAGTGCAGCTCTCAAGTGTCATCAGAGATGCTTTCTTTTTTATTTTGTAATAAATGGTACTTTACATAGAACATACCTCTGCTCAAAGTACAGAAACAAAAAGATTGGATTATTTAGCACTAAACACAACACCCTCTCCCCCAAAGGTCCAGAGATCATCTTGGAAAAGGGGATGGAATTATTTTAAGAGCCAGGGGTGGTAGATGAGTACAGAAAAACATGTGATCATTGAGTTACTTTGCACAGAAGTAAAGCCTTTGAAACAGCATCCATGAGACTTCCACTGGCTTAGCCAAGACAAAATTTCAACATGGAGAGGAGAGTTGGGCAGGAAGTCCCACCCCTAGCCAAGGAGCTGTTGTTAATTGATAGTGTCCTCTGGTAGTTACACCATGTTCTAGTGAAGCCCAGAGATCTGGGAGTATATTGGGAGCATAACTCTCTCTCCCTCCCTCCCTCCTCCTCCTCCTCCTCCCTCCTCCTTCCTCCCTCCCTCCCCCTAACTCTTAATTTTTGGATAAGATGTTGGTTGCATAGGGAAGGGAGATCATTCTGGGATTAATGGGGGAAAGGTGAATTTGATCAAAATGCATCATACAAAATTCTCAAACAATGAATAAAAATTGAGCTTCTTATCTCATGCACTGGGTCTAGTAAGAGTGACATGCTCACATAGGTATGTGCAAAATATCTTGGCGATGCTAGAAGAATTGCTTTATGGATTAACATACAAACGTAGTTTAGGCAGTACTCTATGTTTCAACGTATAAGTCTTTTTGGCTATGTTTTAAGGGTCTATGAAATACAAAATAAAAAAAAGCTATCATAAGGTTCTTATTTCAAGATTTATATCTAAAAGTAAATGGTCAGAAACAAATTAAAAATAAAAAATGATCTATATAATCTATATACCTTGCAAACTCCACTAACACCTAAAACCTCACTCCTTGATCCCTACATCTTGTGAAAAGGTAGCCGACAAATGTAACCACTGTCTTTCCCACCTCAGCAATCACCATCAACCCCAAATCCAAGGCAGCTGATACGATTTAGTGGCACAGGAAGGGACGAGCATGTGCAAAAGCAAGCTCAGAAAAGTCAACTGGATTAAGGAGTGGAGACTGCAGTGATAAAGGGGACTTAGTTTTACAGCTGAATTGGGCCGGAGGTAAGAAGGAGAATGAAAGGAGAAAAATCACCCCCGGTCTCTTTGCTTAAGTTATTTTGCAGATTTATCAAAAACGTGCACGTGGTAGAAAATGACTTCCAGAAACCAGCCTTTCGGCTAAGCCCTGCTGTGGCGGCTGGCTCTCCTGTGCAAACATGGCCTCATGCTCTGAGGTAATGTGAGGTAACTATTCACAGTCAGGGGACACTTGACAAGGTCTCTTGCAGGATGCCTCGGCATGAGCTGAGCTAACAGGATGGTCCTGGATCCTCTACTCTGTTTAGATACTGCTGAAGTGAACGGATCTTGTCACGTACCTTCACGTTTAGGTTAAGTCATTTCTACGGAGTGAAAGAAAATAGACACACACTAGCATGCATATATTTTCACATACATACAAACTACATGTATGCATCCAAACAGACACAAAGACATGCATACACATGTGTACATTCATACACATATTTACACATATATGTTAAAACACAGATACTTATTCAGATAAATACATGTATAAACACACATTAACATAAACACATGCACATATATACACATACACAAATGCATAAATATACACACAAACATACAGACTCACAGAAGCACATATGCACATATACAGATACATATATGCACATATTCAGATACACATATATACATGTATACACACATATACATATACACGCATGTACATACGCTTACACCTATACCTATCCATAATATACATATATATATATAAATACACATAAATATATAAGCACATACACACATATATACTCACACGTGTATAAACACATGCACAAAATACACACGTACACACAAGCACACATATATACTCACACATATATGTATATTCACACATGCACAAAATGCACACATATACTTACGCACATGTATGCATCTATTCAAATACTTTGGCTCACATGTATACATGTGTTCACACAAATGCATGTATACATACACATATACTCATCTACGTATACACAAAGGCACACATGCATTTATTGTTATCCATAGCACCTAATGCTGTGGATTAGCTCTGGCAGATTAGATAGTTTAATTGGTCATGGCATTTAAAATGAAAAGCACTCTACAGGAGGGATGGAAAAGTATGGTCATTCATGGCTCTTGCTCTGTTCTGTGATACATTTAACTAGCACCATCTGTATTGCTATTTGATTGAAATTATACATTGGAGTTTGATGGTGTCACTAGGAATGACAACACGGAAGGCAAGACTTTCTCTCTGTGCGAAGACGATGAGAATAGCAGTTATTGGGTGCTTCGGCTTAAAGAACACACAGTCTTTAAGGCTCTGGGACATTGCAGAAGACAGGACAGAGTGTAAGAGCCCAGAAACAGTATAAAAAGCTGGCAAATGCTGTGTCCTGGGCAAAAGAGAGTCATTGCAAACCAATTCACAGCAACTGCAGTTGCCTGCTCTGGGTCAACACACAAATGAGTCTATCAATCTCAACTGAGAGAACAGTATACAGGTCACCAAGAAAGCTTAGAGCACGGGTGTTATTTGGTCCATGAGGGACCAGTAATGGCAGTGAAGACAGAGGAATGGTGGCATCTTAAAGACGAGGGCCACAGGCTGCCTTACAAAGTTTAGGGGAAAGTATAGGAGGCCATCTACAGGGATGAGGGGCAAAGCAAACCATATATGTTCTTGGGACTTAGCCTATCAGATTTAGTAGAGTATTGAGACATGGATGGTTGAACTTCTAACTTATATTCATAGAAAAAGTTAGGGAGGATCTGTGAAATTTGTGACATGAAAAACATATCTGGGAGGCTATTGAGATGCTCAGCAGTTAAGAGCACTGCTGTTGACCTGGGTTCCATTCCCACAACCCAAATGATGACTTCTATTGTCTGTAATGCTAGTTTCAGAGGATCCAACACAATCACCTGCCCAACCCCCGACCAGATACTAGGTATGCAAACACACGCATCTTCAATAAGGTGTAGTTTGTTAAATGGACAGGTAATATAGTCTATCTAATTGTTTTAAAATAATCTAAAACCCACTCTTGCCTCAGAAAAAAATGAAAGTATGAAAGGAGGGAAAATATAATATGGGATATTAAAATGCTTCAACTATAAAATCAACTGTGTTCATGAAGAGATAATAAAGTAATTATATAAAACATAAGGTATTTACCTTTTTGTTTATACATGAATACATCCAGGAGCAAACAAACATGTTATTTTAAAAAATAAAAACAGGTTTGGAGAGATGCTGGCTCCTTGGATAAGAGAACTCGCAGCTCCCACAGAACACCAAATTTCCAATATCCTAATTTCCAACATCCATAATTACCTGTAGCTCCAACTCCATGAGATCTGTACCTCCGACCTCCATGCAACCTATATGCCAGTACACAACCCCTTCCTCTCTCTCCTCCCTCTCTCTTCATCTCTCTCTCTTACATACACACAACCAGTGTTAGATTAGCAATATCAGTATTAGAAAAGGAAAACAGAAAAACTCACTGCAATAAATTGCATTCAAAAGATTTTCTCTAACTGAAGGATTTCAAAGGGGAGATTTAAGGATGGGATCCAGCCGGGATCTTCTAGGATTCTCTGCCTGCTTTCAATATGAACCTTTAAAATGTATTCAGAGTAAGCTTTCATTGTAGGCTAAGTCTAAGTGGGGGGCCAGTGACCATAGGAATGATAAAAGTGAAAGAATACAGTGTGCTTTTGATGGATATCTAGATTCTGTTTGGAACTCCGGGAATGTCAGACATCTTGAGCAGACATGGTATTACAAGCGTGATTATTAGTCTAAGATTTGAAGATGTGACTATATGTCAATAGACTCCAGCTACCACTGTATTTATGTCTAGAAAGTAATTCAATAAAATACAAGACATGCTGATGTTACCCCATCTACATCATCTATAATTATGGTCAAACGGCAATATAGCATACATTAATATCATCCACATTTTCAAGGGAGAGAGAGATTTAGCCAAGTCAGCAACTTCTGTAGCATAATCAGATGTGTAATAAGTTCATTGACATTTTATCTGGTGAAGTAAATGTGATGAAAAAGTGGAGGCGTGTTTGAAAATAAATGTATTAGGTCACTGGAGGGAAAAATCCTTTCTTAATAAGCTCGTACTTCCAAATAATTTGAATCACAGCACATTGAAACAAACTGCAGGGACTTCGCAAAACCAGATCTCAGTGTTATGAAACAGTATATGAGCACTTCGGTAGAATAACTTTTATTTTTAATATGTACTTTAAGAGCCAATGACACAGCTTTACAAAATAGAAACTGGAGAACGATCCTTGTCGAGTATGTGTTTTGAAGCCCATGTCATAAATAGGTAAAGAAAATGGCCCTGAGTTGTGAAAATCATTTTGTCCATTTCAACCAGGAGAAAGTTCTCAAAAAATGATAAACTGGTGTTAAGAGTTTGATTGCTCAATGGCTGGGCTCTGGGGGGCAGCTCCTGTGTTGCCGCTGTGGTTTCTGCTGATATAAATTTGATATTTTACAAATGCAAAATATGAACTAGATTCCTAACATGTGTTCGGTGCACTTACAGTATTCCGAAATGAGAAACAGCACATACTCAGAAGGCTTCTTGGCGGCATGCTTAATGCAGTAGATCTGGAACACGTTAAGTGTTATTATGGAAATAATTGAATCATTTCACACAGTTTCACGCAGCGAGTTTTGCATGTTAAGCGCAGGCTCCCTCCTCCTGTGACGGAAGACTTTAGAGGGCCAATACACAAACATTTCCTTTAGAATCCGGAACGCGGATGTGGGCTCCCTTTCGACGAATCAATGTTAGCTAAACTTTGGAGGTATTTCAGGCTTAATTTTTGCCAACAATCATCTACCGCCAAAAATTTACCAAGAGAGGTTTTTGTAAAAATGAATCGTTGGGTAAACCATGTTCATAATTTAAAAATCATCATCTCCTCCTCTAAGTACGTTCAACCTCAATTCCTACGCTCCCGTCTTCCTGGTGGATGTTCCGTGTTCGACCTTTTCTCAGTGGTAAGCTGTATATACTTAGTAATTTAAACATACATCTTGAGCTAGGAAGATGGCTTAGTTGGTACAGTGCTTCGAGAACAATCAGGAGGACCTGAGTTTTGATGTCCAGAACCTATGTGAATGAAATAAATCCAAGGCATAGTGGTACCTTCCTGTTAGTTAAGCACTAGAAAGGCAGAAGGAGAATACAGAGCTCACCGGCCACCTACGATAGTTATATTGGTGGGCTTCAGGTTCAATGAAAGACTCTGTTTCAAAACCTATGATTACATTAACAGAAGGAGATTTCTAAACACACACACACACACACACACACACACACACACACACACACACACCAAAAACCACACATAGATCATGCTTTCATATTTCATCCTAGTGTCTCATTTTCCTGCTTTGGTTTAAACATACTGGAAGCTTCACAGTTCTGATGGAGAACTGATAAGTGATTGGTGGTCTGTATTGAGCATTGACTTATTTTTTGCACAAAGTGGTAATAAGTATCCAATAAGTGTCTACTTGGGTCAGTGGTAGCCAATGATTGACTTAGAACATGAATGAAGTTATCCAATAGTACTTTTGAGTTATTAATCCATATTACTTCTGGTGGTTGGATAATCCTACTATTTGAAAATCATTTGGCAACTACCCGATGTATGTTTGAATCACTACTGACGTGATAAACAGTACACTTATTCACTGGAAAGAAACTGGTAGTATCAAAGGACAGTAAGGCTTTAGCTGTGTCCCACAGACGGATCTTAATACGGTGGCTGTAAAAATGAGGTTTCTAGAGGAATCTGTTAGAAGTGGAATTCACAGGCCTCACTGGAGATCTCTGTGAGAGGGACCTGGGAGTAAGGCTTACTGCTCTTCATGCTAACATACCCTCCAATATTCTGAAGCATGATTAAATCTGAGAATCGTTGCTCTGTAAGAAAATGTACATTCTGTCCCTGCTAAGCTGATGAGAATCAATGCCTTGATCAGGTCCTTGTTCTTAGACAATTGCCTGGGGTTGATTGGAGGAGAATCATGCAAGGACATCAAAGAGACTGGTGGTATAGAATTTTTCTCAATTCACTCCGTGTCATGCATCCTAGTTCCTTTATGAATTCGTCTGTAGCATTCTCTCTCTCTCTCTCTCTCTCTCTCTCTCTCTCTCTCTCTCTCTCTCTCTCTCTCTCTCTCTCTCTCTCAAAGAAATAAAGATATCTTAATTGTAGGCTTGGCTCAGTGACGAAGAGTATATATGATGCCCCATTCTTGCAAAAAGACCAGAGTTTGGTTCTCTCACTCATAACAGGCAGTTTACAAACCCTGGTAACTCCGGCTCCCGGAGATCAATGCTCTCTTCTGGGCTATGAAGGCAACCACACTCTCACATAAAATCCCCTCATTATAAATATACACAAATGTAGAAAATAAGTCTTAAAAAAAAGATACTGTAGTGAGAATTTTGGTTTCTGTAATAAAGAAAGAAATACTGTAAGAATCTGTTTTCGTTTTAATCCAAGGGGCGGGATATGGGGTTGCTTCTGAGTCTCCAGAGAATCTGACTATGATTTGTCTTGGGCTTCAGTAGGGGCGTGACTTTGCAAGCTACAGATAGTTTCTGGGAGTGTATGATGCTTGGAATTCGGAGTGCTTTCCAGAGCCTATATAAATGCTAGAGGTCTGATAAATGAGGCAGCTGGCCAGTTGGTGTTTGGATGCTGTTGTTTGCCTTAGGTTGTGGTTTGGCCGATAGTCATGTGCGTTCAGACAAAAAGAAGAAAATAGATCCAAATTTGCTCCAAGAAAGTCAATCCCCCTAATCAGTAGGAAGCAGTCTAAGGATATGGTTTCCCCTTTCCCTCTATCCTTCTTTCTCTCCTACCTAGTGTTAGGGGGTTGAAAGGGTAGAGAGGGGCAGAAGGAAAAGAACTCACAAAGTAGCCAAAAGTCTGGTTATAAGATACCTTTGCTTTGTCATTTCCACTAAGAAAGTATCTTAAGTCATAGAAATCTCAGGGCTGAAGAGTAGGCTCAGGGCTTAAGAGCACTTGTTGTTCTTAAAGAAGACCAGGTTTGGCCACCAGCAGTCACACGGTAGCTTACAACCATGTTATAGAAGTTGCAGGGGATCTGATGCCTTCTTACCTCTGTGTATGTTTTTGCACATGGTATGCATATATAAATTCGGATAAAACACACACACATATATGTATACACATAATATAACTTAATGTATATATATATATACATAACTTAATACATCAAGTTATGTATATATATTCAAGTAAAACATATCCATAGGGAATGAAATAAATAGAATAATTTAAAAGAGAAGTAGACATTTCATTTTATAATTAATATATGGATGTTGTCTGAGATCCTCAAAATGTTTAAAGGGCTTAAAAAATGTAACACATGAGAATGGTTTGTTATTTTGTGGCCATGTATGTTGTAGACCTAAAGGTAGAAATAGCAATTTCCTCAAATTTGAAATTATTTACACAATCAACTAGCGTACATAAATATATGGCTCAGGTGAAGGCCTAAATTCCTCTACTTCCACCAAGAGGTTATAAAACACAAAGCAGGGCACAAACCCATCTCGTTACCATGGACACTGCGTAATGAAGCCAAGAGCACGGGTAGGAGATGAGACGTCCACCTGAATGACACGCTCTTTTGGTCTCAGCTTCCACAGTAACCTGGGGGAAGCGCTTGACTTTTCACGTTTTATATGGCAGCAAAACGATTTTCCCTTGCAGTGTTCTCGGTGAAACCTACAAGCTCATGTTCGCCTAACACCGGGCATGTAGGACCCATTACATAAATATTAGCTATCATTTGTCTGGGTTGTCACCGGATGCCTCTCCTAAGAGAAATCCTCATTTCATTTTGTTTGCTTGACTCCTTTGCTCCAAATTTACTCTGGAAACACAGCGTAAAGTCTCCTTTCCACCAGGTTCGCAATAAATCATGAGCCTTCCTCGCAATGATATGTGTTTACTTTAATGCTCCCTTTAGAAAAAAAAAAAAAACCACGCTCTCCCTAAACATTTCTATTAATGAGCCTTTTCAGTAGTTACGAGTCTGAACTGTGCTCCTCTGAAGAAGTGTTCTCATAAATTAACGTTAATTGATGTCCGGTTTTTGGGAAAACGTTAGCACACGTTATTTATGGCACGTTCTGTTCGTGTGGCAGCCTCTTAATGTGAGAGAAGAGAAAGTTTTCAAAGGAGTTTAAAATGGTGTTTCCTTTGCTTGTGGAATGGTAAAAGCCATGGCCTTTGTGTGTTTGGCGAGCCCTCGGTGATATTTCTAGTCGAAGAAGTGGAAGGGATCTGAAGTCGTCAGACAGGAAGCTGTTTGGGGTGCGGTGGTTCTGGATTCACCTTGAGCCTGCACTGGATTTTGGTTGTTTGCTCCTCAGTGATAGAGGCACCGTCCTTCAGCTCTAATAAGAATGTCCCACACTGAAAATGTAGCGACATAGCAGAGATCCGGCCATCACTTCTACTGGGGAGTTATGAGAAGGATACATTTCAGAACAGGAGTTATTAAGGAAACACAAAACAACAAGTAAGTGGGCAGGAGTTACCTGATACACTGCGGATATAATGCAACTGGATCCAGCCTCTGTAGAAGTCAATGTGGAGCTTGCTAGAGAACTGGACATGGATCTACCATGTTAGTCTTTGCTGCTGCTACACACACACCCTAAGGTCTACAGTGTCGAAGAAACACATGCATATCCATGTTTAGGGCGTTTCTATTTCTAATGGCTATACTACAGAACCAAACATCAACAGAGGAACGAATAAAGAAAATGTGGGCCACATACATGACAGAGTTGGTTTTTTGTTTTTTGTTTTTTGCCACAATGAAGAACAAAATCGTGTTACTCGTGGGGAAATGGATGCAATTGGAGATGCTCATATTAAATAAACTCAGTCAATCGCAGAAAGATGAATATTATGTTTTCTCTCACTTATGGTTCATAGATTTCATACACACACATACAATCTTTATTGTATATATGACGTGAAGATTGAAATATGACTCTCTAGTGGTATAAAGGGGACAAGCAGTGTGAGAAAAGGATACATAGGGAGGACACTGGGTAAGGATGCCCAGTGGACATATGTAATTATGCATACTATTTTGAAAATCAAATCAAATTCTTTCTGTAGAGCAGCGAAGCCATATTTGTTTGGTTTGCTCGTTGGGCTGGTTTTTGATGATTTGTTTGCTCTTTTTATTTTAACCTCCTGGTTGCACATCACTATGATCTCCTTACACAGGAGGAGCCCCATGGCTGCATTTCTCTGAGAGAACATGCTTCTGAGAGAATGAATGAGCTCTGGAACCCTTAATACGACAGGACTGGTGTTGAATACGTGTTAGCATTCACTCATCTTACCCATGACTGTTATCTTCCGGTAGGACCCGGTTCCGGCTGTGTTTTCTTTGTGTGTGGCCCTATCACAATATTAGTAACAACTTTCTAGCCTTTTAAAGCTTCTTCCAAGGGCCCATCCCTGGTCTGTTCTTTCTGTTGGTTGAACCATTTAAAGAACGCTGTGTCAACATTCCACATCCGTTCAGTACATAAAGGCGCTTTCATTGGGTTTATGTAGATAAAAGAGGTGACACGACTATTATAACTATGAGATCAAGGCTCCAGTTCCCTGAGAGCTGGCATGTAAATAGTTTTTGGTGTATGCTATCTACTTGTCACATTATCTAAATATCTACTTCAAACATGGTCAGCCATGGATTCGCTGTGCACATACTTTGTTATGCCTTCTTATTCATATGTGTGCACATGCCTGCGCATATGTGGTAGTCAGAGGAAACTTAAATTAGTCTTCTCTTTCTACTGTGGGGGACCCTGGGGTTGAATTCGGTGTTTAGGCTTGGTGGCAAGCACTTTTCCCTGCTAAGGCCCCTGAATCATGTCACAGACATGAGTTCCCTTCTTAGTGAGGGGGTGTAATCGAAGGATGGCTCCTAAAATGTTTCCATGTGTCTGTTCTTTTATCTCCAGGGTTTCGATTTCCTCTTTCACCTTCATGAGTAGCCATGTAAATGAAATTTAGTCATTTCAAATCTTGGTCCACTGCACTTGAACAGCAAGCAAGCGAAAGTGACCACATCAGGGTTATGTTCCTAATAAATATTAGAGTCTGACGTGGGTTGAGGTTTTCCCTGACTGCTTTGGGAACTATTGAAGTTCCAGAAAACATTTTTTTACTGAATTTTTTGACTGATCCACTCTATACTCTGCACCTCGCCCTGGCCATGCAGATTATTGAATGCACTATTAAATGACATAGTTAGAGCTTGAAACAGATATCTGGAGCTACAACCATGCCTAAAGGAAACACATACGTCTACTCTACAGACCTTCTCCATCATTTAGAAAGTAATGGACATTGGCAAAAATAATACACATAGAAAACTCCCTAACAATTTATGATTACCATGTGGAATGGAATAATGTCTTGGTGTGCTCTGAAGAGCTTCAGAAAAATTCATATCAAAGACGTCAGTGATGCTGTGGAATAGATTTAAAAAAAAAACATGCTTGCTGCACTGTGCAAGCATGAGGATTCCAGTTCAATCCACAGAATCTTTATAAAAGGCATGACGGTGTGCACTTGTAATCTCAGGGCTAAGAAGACAGAGGTTGGAGGACTCCTAGGGTTTTCTTATCCATCAGTCTCTCCAATCAATGAACTCTGGACCCAGAGAGAGACCCTTTCTCAAAAATGAAGTGTGTCTCAAAGACACACACACACACACACACACACACACACACACACACACACACACACACACACACACACTGGCCTACTGATAATGGACTTGGTTTTCAGGATTTGTGCTTCTCCTCTCAAAGGTTTAAGAAAACAATAGGAGTGAAGGCACTTGGTTATTGGCACTAAGGAGAAAATACTGATGTAGTTCGTGGAAATTTTATATCCCATCATAATATCCATGACCCACGGTGATTCTCAGAACCAGAAATCTGAGATTCCTCCTTTCTAGGGCCATACCTTTTCTATCACTGTATAACTCTATTTCCTGAAATCAGAACTCAAAATCACACATATCAAAGAGGGTCAGTGCTGTTTCTGATTGCCCGTACACAGGTTCTACTCGAAGAGTCTGATTCTTCTGGTTATAATGTCCCTGGAATTTGATGATTTTGGACGACAAAATTCAAAACAACAAGAACAGCAAGAAAATGCCAAACAATCTTGTTTACACGAATGTGTGTACTACTTTAGGTGGGTGGCACCCCAGTAACAATTGAGCAAAAACTGCTTTATAATGGAGAAAAAGAGAGAGAGAGAAAGAGAGAGAGAGAGAGAGAGAGAGAGAGAGAGAGAGAGAGAGACTGATTGTACAATCATATACCTCTTTCAAACTCCAAGAATGACTTAGGCTAATTTTAAGAAGATATGAAATAGAAGTGGCTGCCAACATCACAAAACAAACAAAAATTATTTATAAACAAAATAGTGTATGGATGACACATTGGTATGCTGATTTTAACATTTCATATATATATATATTGTATGTGTATGTGTATAACATTTTGTTGTATGATAAGGGAAACCAGGAAGCCAAATATAATATATTTTCACAATGACAAATGCTAAAGAGCAGAAGACGATGGTTTTAACCAAGTTGACTTTTAAAAAAAGCCAAAAGCAATGTTGGCAACTACAGGATAAATAAACATTAATATATCATTTAAAAGTCCTATTGAAATAAATATGGGTGTAGGATAAGAAAAAGGACTTGAGTGGCTTTTGGGTGACAGTCCTACGTGTATGTTATGCATTTATATGTTTATGCCCATGTGATAAATATGTGCCTGTGTTCATTGCATGTGTATTGCGTGTGTGCATTGAGTGCATATGTGTGTGTATGTGTGTGTGTACGTGTGTGTGTCTCTGGGATGTATGGCAGTGGTGAATGTCCCTGTTTACACAAGTGTGTGCACTATTGTTTGTGAGTCACGTGTAAACTGTGCATGAAGTAATGAGTAACTACAATCTTGATATGGAAGGTCTTCCTCAGCTGTTTCCCGCTTTACTCTTGAGACTTAATCTCACATTATAACCCAGGAAGTCACTCACACAGCTAGGCCAATGATTTCATGGGATCTGCCTGTTCCTTTTCTCCCAAAACTGGGGTTACAAGCATATGTGGTTTATACTCTCTATATATGGATACTAGAGCTATAAACTCAGGATTTTGTGGCAGGCACATTAGTGGTCTAGGCATGTTTCTACCATATTCAAACGCTTTCAGATGACTTAAAATGTTCACGTTAGTAGAGGAGAAAAAACATTCTTCAAATGTCTATAAACTATTACTGACTCTGCCAGGACACTTGAGAGCCAAGTGTTATTTAAAATAATAGTTAACATTTAAATTAATAATTTTCAGTGACCTAATAACACATACAAAACAAGTTATACCCCCAAATGATGGGCAGGGCCAGGACAGTATGAGAGAGAGAGAGAGAGAGAGAGGGGGGGATAGATATGGGTATTAATTAGTATTATGAAGAATAATAATATTGTATACATATTGAGAAATATACACAGAATATCCACCAACTCAATACACTTCCCATCGCTGGAGTTTCTGCTCCCTGATCTAATTCAAATTGCAGACTAAAGGCTTTCTCAGAAAATTTGCTTGGGAGAAGAAACTGTTATAAATAAAAGTCTTTGAAATTATTTTCTATGTGCTTTGCTTTGAAGTCATTTTATTGTTGGCAAGATTTATAGAAAAGTGTTCTTCCAAAAACTGTTTTCTTTTCTACAGGCACAATACTCAGACAGGAGAGACTATCAGCCAGCAAGACAAAATAAACATAGAATTTGGAAGATCTTTCAGCCATCCAGAATAGATCGAACTCTCCAACAGCTCTGAGTCTTTACATGTCTGCGAGAGTGTCAGAGAAAAGCAGAGACATTGAAGAAAAGGACACCTATTCTGTTATTTCACCTTACACACTGGGAAGAAATAAAGAAGGAAGGAAAGAGCAGAGTGAGAGGGATGGAAAGAAGGAGGGAAGCATTAAAGGAAAAGGAAGATGGGTGGGTGTCTCATCTCACTTCCATCCCCAAGATAAAATTCCTTGACAGAAGACAACTTATTAACTCACAAAGCTCATTTAAGGGTCTTGGAAGATGACTCAGGTGGTGAGAAGTTTTCTCTCGCAAGCACCTGAAAGCAATTCCCAGTGTCCATATAAAAGCTGGGTGCTGTGCTGTGTACCTAAAATTATAGCATCAGGGAAGTAGAGACTGGAAGAGCTTGTCTCCAAGTTCTGAGTTCAGTGAGAAATCCTGTCCCACAATTTAAAGTCAGGTGAGTTAGAAAGGCATTCAACAACTCCAGACACACGTGCAAACACACCTGAACCTGAACACACACACACACACACACACACACACACACACACACACACACACACACAGAGAGACAGAGATAGAGAGAGACAGAGAGAGAGAGAGAGAGAGATAGAGAGACAGAGAGAGACACACAGAGAGAGAAGAGAGAGAGAGAGAGGAGAAAGACAGAGACAGACAGAGAGACTGAGACACAGAGAAAGAGACAGAGAGAGAGAGAGAGAGACAGACAGAGACAGAGAGAGAGAGAGCGAGACAGAGACAGAGAGAGAGACAGAGACAGACAGAGACAGAGACAGACAGAGACACAGAGACACAGAGAAAAAGACAAAGGGAAACAAGAGACAGAGAAAGACAGAATCAGACAGGCAGAGATGCAGAGCGATTAGAGACAGAGAGAAAGACAAAGAGAGACAAGAGATAGAGGGACAGACAGGGAGAGAGGTACAGAGAGAGTCCATTCTATCTGTTGTGTCTAAGTTTTACACTAAAGTCTTGTACACAGCAGACACGGCTCACAAATCTATCTAAATGTACAGAATTTGTTCAGTCAGCAGGGGAACAAATGAGTGAACATATTCCCATTTGTTTTATTTCACAGATTTAGAATTTTCTTTTATTTATTTGCTTTAATTCAAGAGAAAGCCACAAATGTGGTCAGACAGTAGCTATGTCTTTTTGCAGTAGAAATAATCGAATAAGAATCTCATGTTTCAAAGTCGGGGGAGGGACCCTCAGACATGGGTAACGTCATTACAGCCTCAGATAGTTCTCTCTAGCTTTGTATTCTTTGGACTCATATGGCTTAAGATGATTTTATTCCAAATTCGTACCACCGATGTTGAACTTTATTCCACAAACACTGGGATCAGTCTGTGAATGACAGCCCTGACTTGTCAATACCCCATAGTAGGTCTTCTGCCATGGTCAGAAGTTCAGATTTATTTAGACAAACTTTCTCTTGGTTTTGGAGACTAAAAGCACCATCATAAAGGTTATCCCACAACTATCATCAGACTGCAAGACAACGTGGCAGACAGCTCGGCTGAGTACATCAGACCCCACAGAGCCTAGAATGTGGTTTGAATTAAGTCGTTGCCTTATTCAATAGGCGGTGGGATCTGGGCTCTGTTTTTGAGCTGGAACCAGACAAAACGTGATTATCTCAATAAAGGACTCCTGATTAACAACAATAGCAGAGACCTGATGTGACCCAAGTCACTATCTTCTCCATCCCTTGCTGCTAAGAGAACCTCCCAGTATCCTTTATATAGACTTGCATAGTATATGTGTAAAAGCTATTTAGATGGCTAAGAAAGGGTGGTGTTTCTCAAAGATGTGCCATACAAGGACTTCACCAGTCCGATACCTGCCTTACTTAGGGTTTCTAGCGCTGTGGTAAATCATCACAACAACAACAACAACAACAAAAACAAAAACAAGTTTTGGAAGAAAGGTTTTGTTTCATCTTAAAACTCTGAGGGCATTTTCAGTCACTGAGAGGAGTCAGGGTAGGAACTCAAGGCAGGAACATAGATTCAGACACTGATGCAGAGGTCATGAAGGAATGCTGCTTACTGGTTTGCTCCTGGTGGCTTGCTAGGCCTGCTTTCTTACACCATCCATGACCACCTCGTGGAGTGCACTACCACCAGTGGCCTGGACATGTCTACATGAAATATCAGTCAAGAAAATGCCCTACAGACTTTCCTACAGGTCAATCTTATGGAGGCATTGTCTCAATTAAGATTCCTGCTTCTACAACATGTCTAAATTTATATCAACTTAACCAAAATACACAAGAACAAAAACTTAGATTTTATAACGGATGGATGTTTAGCCAAATAATGAAATGAGGTTCATATTGTGAGCTCTACAATTAATCGTTCATTATCTTGAACACATAAACTTCTAGTTTCTAACAGTCTCTATGTTATTATGTCATGTATGTGTACTGGTATATACATATGTAGATACATACATGCATACATGCACACATGCATACATACATGCATGCATACACACATACATGCATACATACATACATACATACATACATACATACGTGTATGTGCATCTTTCCTATTATGCTGTTATGTCTAGAAAACAGTTCAATAAAGTTATCCACCACCTCCCGATTCGCATAACCTTTCCATTCCCTCTTCTGCAAAGATTATCAAGCCTTGGGGAAGGTATTTGATATGACTGTCACAATTAGGGCTTAATGTTTCCCAGTCTTCCAGAATCACGAGAGCCCCTCATGTTCTCCTCCATAATGTAGGGAGGAGGAGGGAGCCCCTCTTCCTCTCCTCCATGAGTTAACCTCTGAGCCTTTTGTCAGTGGTGGTGACGTCAGCCATTCTGAAGTTTGAGTGGGCGGGACGAAGAGCAGGATGTGTTCATTCTCTCAAAACGTTTAATGGCAAATATGTACAACCAAGCAAAGATTTCTCAGTAATTCCCCCAGACTACTTAGAGTGACAGATTTAAGAATTTGCATCTAGATGATGAAGATAGACATTTGGCATTTGAAAAGGAACCATTTCATGAGGAGATCCACATTTTCTCGTGGTTAATATGTCTATCATAACAGTGACAACTTCACCCTGTCCTCTAGGTCACCATCGCCTCCAGCGTGCATGTCTTGTTGGCAACTATGCTATCTCCAAGAAATTATTTTATTTTAATGGTAAAAGTAATTAAATTTGAGAATACCTATGTGGAGTCTCTCTGGCCTGTCTATTACCCAAGGCTGCTATCTATTAATGTATTAAGAGATTCTTTGTTTTTCTTTTTTTCTCTTTTTGCTCTGCTTCCTTGCACTCTCTCCCCCTCTCCCTCCCCCGCTCCCCATCTCTTTCTCCCTGTCTCCTTCCCTTCTTCCCTCCATCTCCCTCCATTTCTCCCTTTTCCTGTCTCTACTCTTCACTACGTTTACCGATGTAGCTGCATGAACATGTGTGTGTTCACATGTGTACACTCATTTACATGCACACATGCACGTCGGTTCTCATTATCAGTAACATGTCTGTGACGAAGAGATCCAACTGGCTTCCCTCCAGCACTCATTCATCCACACTTCCTACTGCTTTTCCAGGCAAAACTTCCCAGCAAACCTCAAGTCTGCAGTGACAAATGTAGACTTCATCTGAAATTCATGTATGGGTGACATTCGCATGCTGATTTCTTTGTGGCCCTAATGGTTAAGTTTCAAAGCACATCTCTCCTTTTATCTTTCCTTGAATGAGACATCAAAATAAGGGCCAGATAAATGCGGAAGTCCTTTGTCTGAGACTGGCCAGGCCTGACCAGCTGTGATGAAAACTGTCTGAAGTCTTACAGCCTTCTTGTCTGGCCGCAAGCTGGATCTTGCTTCTTTTATTTGGGAGAGTTTGAGGGAAAATTGCCATCTAGCACACAATGATAGCCAGGACAATACAAGGCTTGTTGATGCTGGTGTCTAAATATCCAAGCTAGATAGACTGTTTGTTATACAATAGTCCACTGACCACGCAGGGGATACGTGCTTATGTTTATTACAATTTCTAAGGTCAAGTCCCTGTTATATATAACGTCATAATTCCATGGGATTATGTGTCTTTCTAGCTGCCATCTGACCACCTATGCTGTTTAATTTTTGATATCTGACCATTCATGTGTCTCCGGCTTTCTCCTATATGTGATGTGCTACATGTTGTAGTTTAAACAGTGTAAGTATGAAGCATATTAATGCAAATATCTACGGGGGTGGGGAATTACTAGTAATTCATGTGGCAGACTGTTTTCTCTCTGTTCCTCATACAGCTGGGATGTGACCAGCTGTTTTAGGGTCCTGTTGCCTTTGCTTCTGGCTGTGATAGGCTGTCACCTGGAATTGTGAGCTAAAGCAGGCCTTTTTCCCTCGAGGCTGCCTTTGTGACAGTATTTTATCTCGACCACTGCAAGGAAACTAGAATATGATATGATCCATAACAAATGTTTATGTGCAGATACTCCAGTCAGAAGGACAGGACAAATAGAAGACTGATTGTGATCTCCTTAAAGGCATGAACTTTTGTCTCTTTCTCTGATGTTCTGTCTACATAATTTCTAGACCAATTTTTTAATGTGGAACACAAATTAGTAAACAGTTATTAAATGAAGAAGATAATGTAATATAAATGGCTTTTCCTATGCAATATATTTACTAGTAATTCTTTGGAAGTGCTAAAGATAGAAGCCCGGACTCGTGTATATGAGGTATAAAGTCTCTACCACTTAGCTGTAGCCAGAGATAGACTTACATTTTATCTGAATGTAAAAATATATATTTGGCAAATCCTTCTATTCTAATGTCGCAAGCATACTTGACATGCCAACCGTTCCGAGGAGGTGACCGTGAAGATAAGAAAAGCGTGTAGGTCCCATGGCTGAGTAAAGTTATCCAAGTGCTATAATTGATTGGTCATTCATCCAAACTGCATTTTTAGTTAATACCTTTAATAATGAGACTGAATATAATTCACTATCAACGTATTTCCCTAAAGACTATTTGCCCATTTGTTTTCTGACCGGACATCACATTGTGAAATGTACCTGTGCGTCAAGGGCTATTGTCGCTCTTATAAAAACAACAATTTTTCCAGGTGATTAGAATGTTTTGGGACCCCAGAATGGGGTCCAAACCATACCCACCATGACATTGCTATGGGCAGTTTGTAGATGTCTGGATCACAAAAAAGCATGTTTCATGGTGCCCCTGAAAGCAATACGAGTGAGTTCGGTCAGACTTTTCTGCATGTTCTTTTAATTGAAAATATTTTTTTTTCATTCAGTGGGTAATGATCATGGTATTCCCTCCCTCATCTCCTCTCAGATTCTCTCCCTCACCTCACCCACCCAACTCCATGCCTCCCCTCTTTAGAAAACAAATGGGCAAATAGACGTTAGGGAAGCATGTTAATAGTGAATTATATTTTGTCTCATTATTGAAGACATTGAGTAAAAACTGCTGTTTGGACAAATGACCAGTCGATTATAGAATTTTAATAAAACGAATCTTGACTATATGTCCTATAATAAGATACCATATTATAGCAGACATTAATTCTCTCTTCCTTTCATTTCCTTTGCTTTGTTTTCTTGGGATGGGTTCTCCCTAGTGGGCTTGAACCTAATTAATGGTCCCCCTGACTCTGCTTTTCAGATGTTGGGACTGAGGGAGCATGCCCACATCCAACACCGGCTTGTATTTCAGCTTCTTATAAACAATGACAAATTAATGTCAGAAGCAGATGATACATGTATTGGACTACTTAGTGCCACATCTGTAGGCTCCTGAAACCTATGGTCATGCACTTAGATAGATGCTCCCATCCATATCTAGAATACTTAAAGCTTCCAAGTCTTCCATACAAACTTCACTAAACACATTGCACAGTTTATTTATTTTTTTTGTTCCTACGTGAAACTATGAGGCAAAGCTATTTGCATTTCTTAAAATAAAAGGAACAGAGTGAGTGAGAGGTATAAAGGAGGAGAGGGACTATCACTTTGAAAAGTTAACAATATCTTGGTTACTAATACTTTTGGGGGTTCCAAAAGCTATCTGTCGGGTGCTGAGGCTCACACAGCTTCCTTGCTACCATACTGACTTGTTCCTGTGAGTCATAAGCCTCTAGCTCATGCTGGGGAACAATGATGACCCAGGAGAAAAGAGCATGGCACACTGGAGGAGACCGAGGCAGGGCAGTATAATAATTCACAGAAGTGTAACCTCTGATCGCAATTGTTCCACAAATTGGTCATTCAAGGCATTTATCACTAAAGCAGGTGGTGTTTAACATGGAGACCCTCAACTGATCAACATGAAGAGAATAAGAGAATACCCAGTACCCAGTCCTAAATAACATCTGTAGAACTCTCTCTCCTCCCACATAGATGGTTCAGGACCATCTAGAGCACTTTGTCTTCCTAGGGATCAGGGATTATTTTGGAAGAGGGTGGAGAAGAATTGTAAGTGCCAGTGGCAGTAGATGACATCAGATAGTATTTTCTGAGTCTAGTAGGACAGTCACACATATGAATTCACAGTGACTCCAACAGTATGAATAAAACTTGCAGAAGCCCAAGTAAGGCAAAATTCCAGCATGGAGATCCGAGTAGGGTGCGAAGTCTCATACCTACCGTAGGAAGTATTAATGATTTACAGATGTTGGGAGTCAGTTTTCTTTAAGGATATGTCTTCTAGTAGGTTGGCCATACTGTATTGGCCACTAGCACAAAACAGGACTTGATGGATTTTTAAAAATGTTATAAAACTGGATGGATGGGAAAGGGAAGGTTAGATCCCTGAGGTTTTGGGGGAATGGAGTTAAGTGTGCTCAAAATACGTTGTATGAAATTCTTAAAGGCTGAGTAAAAGAGAAAAGAGTTATCACAGCCCACTGGGACCCACTTGTTCTCGTGGGCTTTGCGGGCTCTGCCAAGGAAGTCGAATGAGTCGCCGGCTCCTGCTCTCTTCTTTCGAAGTTCCAGTTTGGAAAACTTATAATGAAATAATAAAATAACAAACAGCGCATGAGGAAAGAGTGTCAGATTCAGAGGCTGCAGGGCCCTCTGCCTGGGCCTGGGGGTGTTGATCAGCTTTGGGATCTCCCTACCATCTCTCATTCTGTCAGAGCTACTCTATTTCATTAGATGACAAGAACACAGGGCAACCATTGGTTAATATGCCGAGCTCTGTCTGACTTCCAATTATGGAAAATTCCTTCCAGATTCAGGCCTTAGGTTGTCTGTCAATCTTCATTTATAAGGTCATAAATTTACATCACTTTTGTCTTTGCAGAGCTCTTTTGGTGGGAGCCCGGGGAGGGGTTTGGTCTAGGGATTTTAGACAGAAATCATTTTTGAACTGAGTTTGTTCACCTAACTGTGATGTTCGTTTGGTTCGTGTTTTCAATTCAACCTAAAAATGTAGATGTGGCCATTTTCCTGGAGTGCCTCCTCCTTAAGGAAACAAAATAAATTATTGACTATTAAGTGCATAGAATTTTAAACTTAGGGAACATGTTTTACTTTTTGAGGGTGACTTGTGACTCCCCACAAATGAAAGCAAACTCTAAGGTGTTAACGATGAGAGCTGAGTATCATTCTTAACTAAAAACTCTTAGATACTGTGATCATGGCACTCTGGTAGCACACAAAATACTAAATGTCTATAATTAATTTCGCCTAGCACTCTCTACTTCTTGGAGAAAGGGATCTGATTAAAATAAGATGTGACTTTAATAGGCTTACTACTGCCTGTATCATCACAGAAGTGAGGAATGAAATAAAGGATCAGAGGGAAGAAAAGGAATTCCTAAACAGGTAGGGGACAAAATGGGAGGATTAAATGGAGTGGGTGGGGGGAGATGGGGAGGGAATACCAGGTGGGCCAGTTAATACCAGGGGTTATTTGAGGGGTTATATGGAAATGTACTAGAGTAGAAGACTCTTCATACACACACACACACACACACACACACACACACACACACACACACACACACAAGCACACACATCCAAAAAACCCAAATCAACAACAACAAAAAACCAACCAACCAAACAAACAAACAAAATACCCATGGAATCACCAAATAACAGAAGACAAGGCCCAACTAGACCTCTCTCAACGTCAAGTGAAAGAAACATCCAGAGCTAGGATTGGTTTATATCTAATTGAGTTCTTGGCCAAAGGGGACCCATAGAAACACCCAGACAACTCAAGCTATTCCTACGGCTGTTATTTGCTCTCCACAAACCAATAGTAACACCGTATTGTTGAAGACAATGCTTACATATATTACCAAACACGGAGAAGTCAAGCTTGAGTCTAGCTAGAGGGTTCACTCCTATTGGCCAACATCCATGGTAATGAAGGGTACCAAGCCCTCCCAGATAAGATAAACCAGCTACAAATATCTACAATATTCACATGTCTGTATGATATGCTAGTACAATAGTAGCACCGTTGTGGCAAATATTAATAAATGAATCTCTACCATCCCTCATTAGTGCCAGCACCGTTGGGTCACATGCCATCTGCGGGGTATTTTCATGTCAGTCATCAAAGCAAAGCGTCTTATCCGCTAAGCTCCCAGTCACCATCCCAGCTACTCTCTGAGCCCGGCAGCAGCTGCCCTCTTGCAGCTCTATCTTGTAGTTCCCACGGCAGGATGCTGCCACTCCAGTTCCAGACAGAGTCCGCCTATCTTACTGCGGACTCTGCTCACGTTCCCAGCATCCGCCCCCAATGGTTCGTCACAACTCCCAGTAAGTAACCCGTTAAAGCCAAAACTCATAAAGCTTGTGATTTAGCGATCAGATTTATATCGGTAAATTCAAACTCCACAACACGTCTGCGCAATAAACTCACAAGCAATTGATAACGATATAAGCTGCCCGCCTACATAAGACAATCTGTCCTATAAAAATTTACCCCTTATGAAATATTCATGACTACCTTTGGCCGTTTAAGGCCACACAGATCTGGGTCGCCCTTCTGTGTCTCCTCCATCTTGGTTCTTTTCTCTTTCCCCTCTCTCTGGCCTTACAGAAGCTCTGTCCCCGCCTTACTTTTTCACTTCCCAATCACAGGTCTTGCCTTATCTTGTGCCTGTCTTCATCTTCATAAAGACAACAATCTACATGGTACAGAGGTTATAAGAGGAACCTGATTGAACCGGAAGTCCGTTCCAGGAGATGGAACCCATATCTGACACTGTTTAGTGGCTGAGAACCTGATTCGAGATAGCCTAAGGATCTAGGAGAAAACCAAATGCTCTTATTCTGCTGAAGGAATGTAGCAACAAAATGAGTCCTAGTGACATTCTGCAGTCCCCATAGACCAGTGTCTCAGCTAACATCAGATATGCTTCTTTCTGTAGGAGACAGGAACGAATGCAGAGACCTACAGCTGATCCATGTGCAGAGCGTGAGACACTATCCCCATCTCTAATCCAGACGTTGTCTACAGCTGGCAAATGCTCTCAAAGGACAATTGTTTTGCTGCAGTGGAATATAACTGACTGTAACAACCACGCTTCAGGGAAGGGCCCATGGTCAGCACTGGATGGCCAACACCAGATGAACTCAATGGTGTGTAATGCTTTGGGCACTATTTTCTTCCTTCCTCCCCCCTCCTTTTGTACCTTATTTGTCTTTTACTATTTTATTATGGCTTCCAGTTTTGTGTTTTTATGGTATGTGTGCACGTGTGTGTGTTTCTCGTGTTTTTTTTTCCTTTGTTATTTTTTTTAATTATTTTATGTTTGCTTTTTTTTTATTCTGTGTTTCTTTTAGCTTGGTTTTGTTTTTTGTTTGTTTATTTTTATTTTTGTCTTATTTTTTCTCAACCAAGAATGAAGTTGAGTAGGCGTGGAGGTGAAGAGAAATTTGGGAGGAATAAATGGCGGTCAGACTATGTCGTATAAAAAATATTTTCATTTAAAAAACACCAACAACTGATACATAGTTACCATTAAGCATGTTGTAGTAAACGTCCCAACTTTTTATGACTTTGCTCAACGTTACATAATACCTTTTACAGATGCTAGTTGAATGGGATTGTACATCTGACCAGTTTCATTTTGAAAGAATTATAACAATATATGTTGAATCACGTAGCATTGGGCTTTTGCAAGCTCCCATTCGTTTATTTACCTAGCACATTGCTGTCGGACGCCCACTCTGTGGTGTTGTGTGAGCTTCTTCAATCAGCTCTCTCTCAGGAGAGTCAATATGTAAATTTTTATCCCTCCAGAATACAAAGCCTGGACCATCTGTGTGTGCTTTATACTTCTTAATTTTCTTCCACACAGAACGGCTGTTATCTCTCTTTTCATAATAACTATATATTTTCTCCTAGGGCTAGGGATGTTGCTCAGCTCATATCAAAGTTGGTTAACACGATGTGCTGAGTTCAAAACAGTCTCCTGCAAATGTTGTGTCCTCCTTTGATTACTCCACCATCCCAGCTTTTACTTCTTGACCTCGCCCCTCACATCTTTTTCTAATTTTTCCCCTCACAGCAATCACTTTGGAGTCATTTTTGAGTATTTATTTAGATGTGCAAAAATTTATGTGCTGTATTCTGAACTCTCAAAAATATATTCCTCTAATCTGTTCATTATACATACAGTTCCAGTGGAAGAACACATGAGTTATTTGTAATTGGATCATGTGGGAAAATCTACAGTCTGTCCTCTCCATGATTATAGGGTTTGGTTGAAAAAGAGACTGACTGACCAGCAAGATCAAACAAAATTATATTTTTGAATTAATTTCTGTTCGGGATCTGAGGTTAAAAGGGCTATTAATAATATAATATTTAATATAAATTTCATTTTAGAAAAATAATTATTATAATTTTTAAAGACAGAAATGTCTTAAGCTCTTTTTCACTGCTTTATTAATTTAGGCTGCTTGTTATTGAGTGTCTACCGTGTTCTGGAGAAGTGGAGATTTGGTAATAGGTGAAACAGACAACCTTGCTTCCCTAAAGAGGAATAAGCTTTCTACTCCATGATTTAAACTCTCTGGGATAAAGTTTATTAATTAGAATGTATGGATGAAAAGTAATTTCTTACTCCTACCTACACTGAAATTATAAGTCTAAGAGTAAATTTTTCTAGATGGCACAATAGAAATGGGAAAGGTATGTTTTAAAAAATAATAAGTATCTGGAAATCAAGGACTCACTGCAGCAGTAATCCACATATTCAGTAATTCTCAATATTCTGATTGTGTATTCGTACCACAAATCTAAGCACACGCAGACTCACAAAAACAACCACATATATTGAGACAGGGCAGAGGCCAATGCTGAATCCAATCCCTCTAAGTTGATATCTGTCCTTAAGCTCATTTCCAGGTCAATTGAATACAGAAACAGTTACTCCGTACTGTATGGGTATTTACAACAATGTTGTAAAGCCAAACAGAGCAACACACTTCTGGTCTTTCTCTCTTCATTTTCCTTCTGTATTTAGAAAGTAATTTTAGTGTGTGTGTGTGTGTGTGTGTGTGTGTGTGTGTGTGTGTGTGTGTGTGTGAGAGAGAGAGAGAGAGAGAGAGAGAGAGAGAGACAGAGAGAGACAGAGACAGAGAGACAGAGACAGACAGACAGACACACAGAGAGATAGTGTGTTTTAGATCCTCTGCAAGTGTACTACACACACTTGACCATGATCCTACCACTACATCTTTCCAGCCCCAGATACTTTTTTAAAAATTCAATTTCCGTAGGTAATTTTTCACAAACTTTTTTTTTAAAAGAGTGACATCAGAGGGGCTAATATTTCATTGAAGATTTTGTGTTCTCTTCTTTTCTCTATCTAAGCTGCAAAACATCTCAGCAGCACGATGGAAGATTGAACAACATCCCCACAGAAAAAGATTCTAGTCTCTTGGTTCATTCAAATGTAGCCCTCATATGAAATTTCTGGCCAGCACATAAATTAAAAATATATACATTTGATCAGATACATATGCCCTTCAGCAAAATAAGAAACTCTGACTAACCCATAAGGCATAAAACAATTATAATATGCACAAGTATGTAGACTAGAAAGCAGAGGTGACTTGTACTTTTGGACCATAAAGTGATACTAGAATACAATGAAATAAAGAGGGGAGATGTCATTTCTATAGCTGGTGGCTTGTAAAGTTTTATATAAAATGCATGTGGTATAAAACTGGTAAACCAAAAAACGCTTTCCTCATTTCGGTATACAATGAAACATTACTTTTCTCATAAATTAGAGGGGAAATGCAATATCGTCTATATATTATGCTACAGAAGTGTAATGTTGACTTAGCAAACAAATAAACAGCTTTGCTTAGTTTCTACTTTCATACAAATTTAAAGGACGGGGAAAACATTGTAGGTGAGACGCTTCATGGTTGCTCTCTAGGCATCTCTCATAAGACTGAGCGGTAGACCAACCTGCTTTAATGATCGAAAAACATGGAGTGAGATTAAGAACATGTCAAGCCGCAGGCAATGACTGCTCTGATGACTGAGGTGTCTTTTCTAGTCCCGTGCCAATAGGAGAGGAGTAAGTCCCATGCAAAGTAATACTTCATCGCCTTGATCCCATGATAGTAAAACCACACCATTACAACTGAGAAAGATGATGTGTGACAGAGTCTGCCTGTTATCATAGTTTAGTATTTTATCATCAACTTCTAAATCTCCATTAGAGATGATGACGTGAGGAGCATAGTTAACTGGACAGGGAGGATTATCAGTTTTTTCTCTGAAGGTAATGGATTTTTTTTTTTTTTTTGGCTTTCTGTTATGCTTGATTATCGTTATTAACTAAGTTCCAAATTAGAGAAATTAAAATTTTCCCACCCCCAAGAGCACTTCTCTTCTGCTCATAAAGGAAAAAAAAGTAATAGATTAGACCAAAAGGCAAAGAAAAATACATAAGGAAATAACGTGAACTATCGGAGATTATGTTTTAAGATCTTCAAGTAGTTAAAAATGGACTGTCTTTCCCGTTTTCCAATGAGCAATAAAGTTCTCATAAACACAAGCTATCTTAAAATATGAACTGTAAAATCAAAGATAGAAATCAACAGACTTGGAGTCGTGAGTTGGCTCAGCAGGTAAAAGCATTTGCTTTGGCGTCTACTGACCTGAGTTTGATTCTCAAGACCCACAAGGCTGAAGAAAAGAGAATTCTTTTCTGAGAGTTATCCTCTGACCTCCCCATGCAGCCTGTGCTATGCCTGTAGCAGGTTTACTTCATTGTCATGCTATGTAACTTAACTGGACTTTCCCACAAAGGACTTTTCAGTTTTTCTCATCTTTAAAACATATACTCTATTTAAAACCAGATTAAATATTTTTTTAATTTAATATACAATCTGTTCCAAAACAGTTCCAATGTATAGGTCTGGGTAGCTTAATTGCTTTTCTTGATTTTTCAAAGATTTTCAGACGGTATTTACAATTAATCACGTTTTGTGCTGTTACTTGCTTCTTCTACATCAGTGCTTTTAACATTCCTGCCTTAGATGTCTTAGCCAAGACTTGACTCATGCTGCCACCATTTTAACTCTTGTGAGTGCAATGTGGTGCCCTGACCCATTAGTGCCCGCCATGAGTCAAGTGTTGGATTGTTGGAAATGAAGGGACAGAGCTTTGGTTTACACATGTTGACATGAACAACTCAGTTCCACTCTTGTGAGGGGAACAGCTCAACTCATTGACAAGTGAACAAGTCATCCAATGAGAACCAGAAAACACAGACGTGAACCATCTTTAGAAGCAGTGCAGTGAGGTGCTGACAGCTTAATGAATGGCTTGTCTGTTGTGACAGTAGGACACCTTACAATGCCAAGAGCAAATGTATGCAACGCAGGAAATGCATGTCCTGTATATAGGACACTTAGACTGCTCCTATCACTAACAGATGGGCAGACTTTGAGAAATCCTGTTTTATAATCTACAACATCACTCCTGTCAAATGTACTTCAAGATCAGGGGATTAATGAAGCATGACATGTTTAACATCACGGGGGTTCCTTTGTAGGTACTGAGAGATTACACATAGATCAACTCATAGAATGTAGCTTCTAATTCTTATAACTCTGATCTCATTTGCAATTTAATAAGATAACTTACATGCACTGTAGACTAGGCAAGTGGGTGATATCTAGATGATTATGAACAAAATTAAATAGTGATGTTGTTATCTAAGAAGCCTAGTAATCAGATGAGAAGGTCCCAGAATTCAGAAATAAGTACAACACCTATATAGTGCTGAAGGACCGCTGAAATGGCTTTCTGTGCAAACAATGTTTTTATTTATAAGTGAGTCAAATTTGGTGTGAAGGCATAGATAGTTTTAAATTAAATCAATAGAGAAAGGTGATTGAAAGATAAAGTGTGACTCAACCAGATTCTGATAATGTAACCCAGTGTGGTGTGGATTTCTGGAGGTACATTTATCAATCATTACAATATGAAGACCATTATAAGTAAATATGGAGACAAGGAATTAAACAGCTACCTATCAGAGTGTGATAGCCATTTTCAAGTCTGGTTTGTCAAAACATACACGTGGTCTATTAGATTCTGGGCTATTTCCCATAAAAGAGCTAAACAGGGAATATGTAGCTTAAAATAATTGACAATTCAAAATACTGAAATATTAAGCATGAACTCATTAGTTAGTTGGCACCATTGAGATTGTCCCTTCCTCTCTTCCTAATGGGCATCTCCATTTGCATCCACTAATTTGATTGATGAGTGACTCATCAGCAGCACTTCGCTGTGTGTCTTAGTGAGCTGCTATCAGGAAGGGTCGGTGTCAAGGTCCTCCAGGCAAAACTCTTCAGTTTGCCTTACATTCACTCTCTGAAGTCACACAGCCTTGGTGAGAAGGATTTACCTCCAAGGCCCAGAACAATTCCAGAAAATAAAAGAAGGCCTAATGACAGATGATGAAGGTCATAAGTGCATGGATATATTCTAAAATAGTTAATAGCAAAAAAGCTAATTTTTTTAACCATTGGAAAAAATTGAAAACTAAGGTTGGGTAGAAGGCTCAGTAGGTGAGGAGTTTCCCATAAAAGGATGGGGCCTGAGTTTGAATCTAGAGAACCTTTATTAATTCAGGCATGATAACACAGATTTGTAATCCTCGTGTTCCTGGGATGGGAGAGAGTGAGGGAGTGACAAGAGATTTCCTGTAACTCTATATCAGTTAGTCTGGCATGCACAGTTGTGAACACCAGGAGACTGTGTCTCAAACGTGGTAAAAGGTGACAGCTGACAACTGGTTGTCCTTTGACCCCACATTCTTACTGTGACTGCTGAGTGCCCACACTGACACACACACACACACACACACACACACCAAACCATTTAATAAGGAAAACAAAACTTAAATTATGCAGCTGAGACATGC
The DNA here is from genome assembly GCF_011064425.1 of Rattus rattus. Classification (NCBI taxonomy): domain Eukaryota; kingdom Metazoa; phylum Chordata; class Mammalia; order Rodentia; family Muridae; genus Rattus; species Rattus rattus. The sequence goes on from NC_046162.1 coordinate 77,566,730, forward strand.
TCAAAAGATTTTGACAGATAAATTGAACGCTAACATAAAATTATCAAAAAGAAAATTATAAAGTTTGCTTGTAATATATATTAGGAAGTTCAATACTAGAGAGGAATAAAAGTATTACCTTTGTGTGCTTATGAGGAGGGACTATAAACTTTCAAGCAATGAAATTTTCCAAAAGTTGTCAAATTTTATATCAATACACTTAGGAACCCTCTAGAGTATACCAGAGACCTAGGAGGTAAGAGATGCTCAGGCCTTTAGATGAAATGTCCAACAGTGGGAAGAGGAAACTTTTAGATTCACCTCCAGTAGAAAGAGGGCATCAAGTTGAGGATGGCAGTGTCATCCCACAGTCAAAAACTCTGTCTAAAAGAACTACGGGGACAAAAATGGAGACAAGCATGAGGGAAAGGAGGTCCAGTGACAGGCCCAAATTGGGATCCAGCTCAAGAGGAAGTTCTAAGGCCTGACACTGTTACTGATGGTATGGTGTGCTTACGGACAGGAACCCAACATGGCTGCCCTCCAAAAGGCCCCACAAGTAGCTGAAAGAGTCAGATGCAGATACTTACACCCAACCAATGGACAGAAGCTGGGGACCCCTGTGGTTGAATTAAGGAAAGGCTGGAAGGAGCTGAGCAGGAGGGTAAACCAATATCAAGATCAGTAGTCTAAATTAACCTGGACCCCGAGATCTCTCAGACACTGGGCCACCAACCAGGCAGCCTACACTAGCTGGTCTGAGGTCCTGGAAACATATACAGCATCGGACTGCCTGGTCAGGCCTCAGTGAGAGAGGAAGCACCTATCCCTGGAGAGACTCGAGGCCTCAGGGAATGGGGAGGTCTGATGTGGGGTGGGTGACGTGGGGGTAGGGGCTGGGAGCTGGGGATATGCTCTTGGAGATGGGGGAGAAGGAAAGGGGTGTGGAACTGTCAGAGTGTGGGCTACGAGAAAGATAATGACTGGACTGTAAGAAAAGAGATGATTGATGATGATGATGGTGATGATGATGGTGGTGATGATGGTGATGATGATGATGATGATGATGATGATGATGATGACGATACCACTCCTCTTGTGTTTATGGAAGATGGACAAGAAACCCCTGTGTGAATGCATATGACTCGTTCCTAGGAGAGTCAAAGAATTAAGAGACAGCTTGAATGTTGAACAAGAAAAGATCCACAAATAAATAATGGTGGATCCATAAATGGGAAGTCAATGACCAAATTGAAAAAAAAAAAAACTGATCTCCACTCCCCCTAAGAACCAACTTCTGAGATTAAAATGGCAAATACAGGTCACCACACAATGTAAGTTGTGTTAAAAGGAGAAACGCCATCAATCTTCTAATACACGTAACGTAATCCATAGATATCTATCTACACACGAACTTTGTAAAAGCATCTAGAGTTCCTGCTATTGGCTGGAAGAAAGTCTTTTTCCAATGGCTATACCATTTTTTTTTATCTTTTCCATACATTGACCTTTCTGAAACTAAAACACATGTGTAATATGTATACATTACACATGTACACGTTGTATAAAATATAGACAATATGAACCCTCTTAGCCTTCTGTATGTAGCCTATTTTTTGAGATCCAACAAAGTGTTTATATCATGACAAGGAAGAGAATCAAAAGCTGTAAGGATGTCCCAGTAAAATCATCCATCAGACAGAAAAGAAAAATGGGGTCCACAGTCACATGGTAGCTGGGGTGAAAAGCAGCCCCAGGAGAGGTTTATGAAGAGGGATGTTTCACGCAAACATTTGGTGAAACACTAGAGAAAAGTTTTCTTTAAAATTTGCCGAAAGGATGAGGGATGGGTTAGCGGTGAAAAGCACTTGCTGTCCCAGAGGGCTGAGGTGAGTTACTAGCACACAGGCCAGGAAATTCACAACATCTTGTCACTCAGTTCCAGAAGATCTCCATGTGCTCCCACACTCATACATACTTACACTATCCCAGATACTCAGACGAAGAAGTCCACAGCACTTAGGAAAACATTAAAAGTCCATGTATCGTTGACGGTGAAGCTGGGAGAAGGCACATTATTGAGGGCACTTACTGCTTATGTGGCAAGACCCATTTTACAGATATGACTGGAACATCATGTTTTAGACATGGGAGGATGAGGAGTCAAAAATCAGAACTGCCTAACAGAGGCCTTCCAAGGATTTGGAAGGAATGGGGTGGTTTTGGGATAGACGGTAAGTATGATATTCGAACTCAGCTTGCCCAATCTGTTTATATCCTTTTAATTATTAGTCTACATTGGGTTTCATTCAATGACGACAAACAAAAGTGCCCAGAACCCATACCAGAGAACTTCCCCCACTACCGGATCTCAGCGGGAGGAAATGGATACAGAGAGTTAGGGGGTGAGTCAGAGTTACCAGCAGTAGAGCGAAGGATTTGTTCTTTAATGAGAGAGAAAGCGATGCACATGTTACATGCTCTGCCTCATGGCCTCCATATTCCCTGTAGTGAAGACAAAGATTTTGATTCTGTGTTTACTTAGCATGATTTGTTGTTGCTGGTGTCGTTTCTACAAATTTTAATTCTTTTTTTTATTTCTTTTATTCCTACTGACTTTATTTCCTATTTAAAAGCATTTCACTCCTGATCCGGTCCACCGATTCTAGCACTTTCCTGCTCTGAAAACATAAGCATTATCCCTTCATTTTATTTCATATTAAATACTTTATTCTTCCTTTTGAGAGAGAGTCTCACTTTCAAGGGCAGGTTACAATCTAAGCTGGCATAAAACTCTAGGTAATGCTCATACCTTATCCTCCTGAGTGCCGTGATTCTAACAGTGAGCGTCCCTGACTCACTTACTTCAAATGGAAGTGTCAAAGAGAATTGGTGCCCCTCAGACAGCCCCGTGTTTACTCATGGTGTCTGTGGTGCTGGATGGTCAGCGTAAGCGAACTGAGCCGTTGTGCCTGGCCTACATGGCCTTACTAGATAGAGGTAAAGCAGGTGTTACTTCTCATATCTTGACACAGCACTTAGAAAGCAGTCCACCGCCACCCTTATGTTGACACGGATGCAGGTGATTATGGACACAGAGACGTGCCTTCCACCTCTCCTCTCTCACTGAACCTGGAGCTTGCAGATTCAGCTAGACTAGCTAGTCAGTGAACTCCAGAGGCTCTCCTCTCTCCTGTCTCTACCTTCCCAGAACTGGGTTTATAGCATGTACCTAGATATGGGGGGCCAAACTCAGGCCTTCTAGGTTATGAATGAGCCTGTTCCCGAACTCCTTACCCCCTTTTTAGATGTCCCGTTCTCTTTCTTTACCATCATGCTTGATTTGTATCAAGTGAAGATGATGCTGAGAATTATGACTGATCTAGGAAGACGGCCTAGATCTCATGATTACCACAGTAAGTCATGAGGTCAACACACTATGTCACTGTCTGCTTTTGACTCCCAGCTCTGCTTTCATTCTGGCCTGCATAATTCCATCCGTCAGACTCTTTCATTGTACTAACAACTCAGCCAGAGATTTTTTTTTTTTTTTTTTTATTATTAACTTGAGTATTTCTTATATACATTTAATGTTATTCCCTTTCCTGTTTCCGGGCAAACATCCCCCCCCCCTCCCCTTCCTTATGGGTGTTCCTCCCACCCCTCCCCCATTGCTGCCCTCCCCCAACAGTCTAGTTCACTAGGGGTTCAGTCTTAGCAGGACCCAGGGCTTCCCCTTCCACTGGTGCTTTACTAGGATATTCATTGCAACCACGAGGTCAGAGTCCAGGGTCAGTCCATGTATAGTCTTTGGGTAGTGGCTTAGTCCCTGGAAACTCTGGTTGGTTGGCATTGTTGTACATATGGGGTCTCGAGCCCCTTCAAGCTCTTCCAGTTCTTTCTCTGATTCCTTCAACGGGGGTCCTATTCTCAGTTCAGTGGTTTCCTGCTGGCAGACGCCTCTGTATTTGCTGTATTCTGGCTGTGTCTCTCATGAGCGATCTGCATTCACATTTTGATCATCTGTCTTGAGTTTCATTTGTTCTAGGCATCTAGGGTAATTCAAGCATTTGGGCTAATAGCCACTTATCAATGAGTACATACCATGTATGTCTTTCTGTGATTGGGTTAGCTCACTCAGGATGATAGTTTCCAGTTCCAACCATTTGCCTACGAATTTCATAAAGTCATTGTTTTTGATAGCTGAGTAATATTCCATTGTGTAGATGTACCACATTTTCTGTATCCATTCCTCTGTTGAAGGGCATCTGGGTTCTTTCCAGCTTCTGGCTATTATAAATAAGGCTGCGATGAACATAGTGGAGCACGTGTCTTTTTTATATGTTGGGGCATCTTTTGGGTATATGCCCAGGAGAGGTATAGCTGGATCCTCAGGCAGTTCAATGTCCAATTTTCTGAGGAACCTCCAGACTGATTTCCAGAATGGTTGTACCAGTCTGCAATCCCACCAACAATGGAGGAGTGTTCCCCTTTCTCCACATCCTCGCCAGCATTTGCTGTCACCTGAGTTTTTGATCTTAGCCATTCTCACTGGTGTGAGGTGAAATCTCAGGGTTGTTTTGATTTGCATTTCCCTTATGACTAACGATGTTGAACATTTCTTTAGGTGTTTCTCAGCCATTCGGCATTCCTCAGCTGTGAATTCTCTGTTTAGCTCTGAACCCCATTTTTAATAGGGTTATTTGCCTCCTGCTGTCTAACTTCTTCAGTTCTTTGTATATTTTGGATATAAGGCCTCTATCTGTTGTAGGATTGGTAAAGATCTTTTCCCAATCTGTTGGTTGCCGTTTTGTCCTAACCACAGTGTCCTTTTGCCTTACAGAAGCTTTGCAGTTTTATGAGATCCCATTTGTCGATTCTTGATCTTAGAGCATAAGCCATGGGTGTTTTGTTCAGGAAATTTTCTCCAGTGCCCATGAATTCGAGATGCTTCCCCACTTTTTCTTCTATTAGTTTGAGTGTATCTGGTTTGATGTGGAGGTCCTTGATCCACTTGGACTTAAGCTTTGTACAGGTGATAAGCATGGATCGATCTGCATTCTTCTACATGTTGACCTCCAGTTGAACCAGCACCATTTGCTGAAAAATGCTATCTTTTTTCCATTGGATGGTTTTTTGGCTCCTTTGTCAAAAAATCAAGTGCCCATAGGTGTGTGGGTTCATTTCTGGGTCTTCAATTCTGTTGCATTGGTCTATCTGTCTGTCTCTGTACCAATACCATGCAGTTTTTATCACTATTGCTCTGTAATACTGCTTGAGATCTGGGATAGTGATTCCCCTGAAGTCCTTTTATTGTTGAGGATAGTTTTAGCTATCCTGGGTTTTTTTTATTCCAGATGAATTTGCAAATTGTTCTGTCTAACTCTTTGAAGAATTGGATTGGTATTTTGATGGGGATTGCATTGAATCTGTAGATCACTTTTGGTAGAATGGCCATTTTTACTATATTAATCCTGCCAATCCATGAGCATGGGAGATCTTTCCATCTTCTGAGGTCTTCTTCAATTTCTTTCTTCAGAGTCTTGAAGTTCTTATTGTACAGATCTTTTACTTGCTTGGTTAAAGTCACCCCGAGGTACTTTATATTATTTGGATCTATTATGAAGGGTGTCATTTCCCTAATTTCTTTCTCGGCCTGTTTCTCTTTTGTGTAGAGGAAGGCTACTGATTTATTTGAGTTAATTTTATACACAGCCACTTTGCTGAAGTTGTCTATCAGGTTTAGTAGTTCTCTGGTGGAACTTTTGGGATCACTTAAATATACTATCATATCATCTGCAAATAGTGATATTTTGACTTCTTCTTTTCCAATCTGTATCCCCTTGACCTCCTTTTGTTGTCTTATTGCTCTGGCTAGAACTTCAAGAACTATATTGAATAAGTAGGGAGAGAGTGGGCAGCCTTGTCTAGTCCCTGATTTTAGTGGGATTGCTTCAAGTTTCTCTCCATTTAGTTTAATGTTAGCAACTGGTTTGCTGTATATGGCTTTTACTATGTTTAGGTATGGGCCTTGAATTCCTATTCTTTCCAGGACTTTTATCATGAAGGGGTGTTGAATTTTGTCAAATGCTTTCTCAGCATCTAATGAAATGATCATGTGGTTTTGTTCTTTCAGTTTGTTTATATAATGGATCACGTTGATGGTTTTCCGTATATTAAACCATCCCTGCATGCCTGGGATGAAGCCTACTTGATCATGGTGGATGATTGTTTTGATGTGCTCTTGGATTCGGTTTGCCAGAATTTTATTGAGTATTTTTGCATCGATATTCATAAGGGAAATTGGTCTGAAGTTCTCTTTCTTTGTTGGGTCTTTGTGTGGTTTAGGTATAAGAGTAATTGTGGCTTCATAGAAGGAATTCGGTAGTGCTCCACCTGTTTCAATTTTGTGGAATAGTTTGGATAGTATTGGTACGAGGTCTTCTATGAAGGTCTGATAGAATTCTGCACTAAACCCGTCTGGACCTGGGCTCTTTTTGGTTGGGAGACCTTTAATGACTTCTTCTATTTCCTTAGGAGTTATGGGGTTGTTTAACTGGTTTATCTGTTCCTGATTTAACTTCGGTACCTGGTATCTGTCTAGGAAATTGTCCATTTCCTGCAGATTGTCAAGTTTTGTTGAATATAGGCTTTTATAGTAAGATCTGATGATTTTTTGAATTTCCTCTGAATCTGTAGTTATGTCTCCCTTTTCATTTCTGATTTTGTTAATTTGGACACACTCTCTGTGTCCTCTCGTTAGTCTGGCCAAGGGTTTATCTATCTTGTTGATTTTCTCAAAGAACCAACTTTTGGTTCTGTTGATTCTTTCTATGGTCCTTTTTGTTTCTACTTGGTTGATTTCGGCTCTGAGTTTGATTATTTCCTGCCTTCTACTCCTCCTGGGTGTATTTGCTTCTTTTTGTTCTAGAGCTTTTAGGTGTGCTGTCAAGCTGCTGACATATGCTCTTTCCTGTTTCCTTCTGCAGGCACTCAGCGCTATGAGTTTTCCTCTTATCGCAGCTTTCATTGTGTCCCATAAGTTTGGGTATGTTGTATCTTCATTTTCATTAAATTCTAAAAAGTCTTTAATTTCTTTCTTTATTTCTTCCTTGACCAGGTTATCATTGAGTAGAGCATTGTTCAATTTCCGTTTATATGTGGGCATTCTTCCTTATTGTTATTGAAGACCAGTTTTAGGCGTGGTGGTCCGATATACGCATGGGATTATTTCTATCTTTCTGTACCTGTTGAGGGCCCGTTTTTGACCAATTATATGGTCAATTTTGGAGAAAGTACCATGAGGAGCTGAGAAGAACGTATATCCTTTTGCTTTAGGGTAGAAACGTTCTATAAATATCCGTTAAGTCCATTTGGCTCATGAGTTCTCTTAGTCTGTCTCGTCTCTGTTTAATTTCTGTTTCCATGATCTGTCCATTGATGAGAGTGGGGTGTTGAAATCTCCTACTATTATTGTGTGAGGTGCAATGTGTGTTTTGAGCTTTAGTAAGGTTTCTTTTTTTACGTATGTAGGTGCCCTTGTATTTGGGGCATAGATATTTAGGATTGAGAGTTCATCTTGGTGGATTTTTCCTTTGATGAATATGAAGTGTCCTTCCTTATCTTTTTTGATGACTTTTAGTTGAAAATTGATTTTATCTGATATTAGAATGGCTACTCCAGCTTGCTTCTTCTGACCATTTGCTTGGAAAGTCGTTTTCCAGCCTTTCACTCTGAGGTAGTGTCTGTCTTTGTCTCTGAGGTGTGTTTCCTGTAGGCAGCAGAATGCAGGGTCCTCGTTGCGTATCCAGTTTGTTAATCTATGTCTTTTTATTGGGGAGTTGAGGCCATTGATGTTGAGAGATATTAAGGAATAGTGATTATTGCTTCCGGTTGTATTCATATTTGGATGTGAGGTTATGTTTGTGTGCTTTTCTTCTCTTTGTTTTGTTGCCAAGACGATTAGTTTCTTGCTTCTTCTAGGGTATAGCTTGCCTCCTTATGTTGGGCTTTACCATTTATTATCCTTTGTAGTGCTGGATTTGTAGAAAGATATTGTGTAAATTTGGTTTTGTCATGGAATATCTTGGTTTCTCCATCTATGTTGATTGAGAGTTTTGCAGGATACAGTAACCTGGGCTGGCATTTGTGTTCTCTTAGGGTCTGTATGACATCAGTCCAGGATCTTCTGGCCTTCATAGTTTCTGGCGAAAAGTCTGGTGTGATTCTGATAGGTCTGCCTTTATATGTTACTTGACCTTTTTCCTTACTGCTTTTAATATTCTTTCTTTATTTTGTCGTTTGGTGTTTTGACTATTATGTGACGGAGGTGTTTTTTTCTGGTCCAATCTATTTGGAGTTCTGTAGGCTTCTTGTATGCCTATGGGTATCTCTTTTTTTAGGTTAGGGAAGTTTTCTTCTATGATTTTGTTGAAGATATTTACTGGTCCTTTGAGCTGGGAGTCTTCACTCTCTTCTATACCTATTATCCTTAGGTTTGATCTTCTCATTGAGTCCTGGATTTCCTGTATGTTTTGGACCAGTAGCTTTTTCCGCTTTACATTATCTTTGACAGTTGAGTCAATGATTTCTATGGAATCTTCTGCTCCTGGAGATTCTCTCTTCCATCTCTTGTATTCTGTTGGTGAAGCTTGTATCTACAGCTCCTTGTCTCTTCTTTTGGTTTTCTATATCCAGGGTTGTTTCCATGTGTTCTTTCTTGATTGCTTCTATTTCCATTTTAATTCCTTCAACTGTTTGATTGTGTTTTCCTGGAATTCTTTTAGGAATTTTTGCGATTCCTCTCTGTAGGCTTCTACTCGTTTATTTATGTTTTCCTGGAATTCTTTTAGGGATTTTTGTGACTCCTCTCTATGGGCTTCTACTTGTTTATTTATATTTTCCTGGAATTCTTTTAGGAATTTTTGCGATTCCTCTCTGTAGGCTTCTACTTGTTTATTTATGTTTTCCTGTGTTTCTCTAAGGGAGTTCTTCATGTCTTTCTTGAAGTCCTCCAACATCATGATCAAATATGATTTTGAAACTAGATCTTGCTTTTCTGGTGTGTTTGGATATTCCGTGTTTGCTTTGGTGGGAGAATTGGGCTCCGATGATGCCATGTAGTCTTGGTTTCTGTTGCTTGGGTTCCTGCGCTTGCCTCTCGCCATCAGATTATCTCTAGTGTTACTTTGTTCTGCTATTTCTGACAGTGGCTAGACTGTCTTATAAGCCTGTGTTTCAGGAGTGCTGTAGACCTGTTTTCCTGTTTTCTTTCAGCCAGTTATGGGGACAGAGTGTTCTGCTTTCGGGCGCGTAGTTTTTCTTCTCTACAGGTCTTCAGCTGTTCCTGTGAGCCTGTGTCTTGAGTTCACCAGGCAAGTCGTTTGTACCAGAAAAGTTTGTCTTACCTGTGGTCCCCAGGCTCAAGTTTGCTAGTGGGGTGTTGCCTATGAGCTCTCCACGGCCTCAGCAGCCAGGAAGATCTGCGCCACCCCTTCCGGGAGGTTCCGTGCACCAGGGTTCCAGATAGCTTTTGTTTTCCTCTGGGGTCAGTACTGTGTGCAGCGTGCAGTCTCTTCTGGTTTCCCAGGGGTGTCCGCCTCTCTGAAGGTTTAGCTCTCCCTCCCACGGGATTTGGGTGCAGAGAACTGTTTATCCGGTCGGTCCCTTCAGGTGCGGTGTCTCAGGCGCAGTGGATCTGCTGCTCCTGGGCCCTCCTCTCTACGGTACCCAGAGGCCGTATACAGTATCCTCCTGGGCCAGGGATGTGGGCAGAGGTGGGCAGCGTTGGTGGTCTGCTCCGCAGTGCTGCCTCAGGAGTGCCCGCCCGACCAGGGGGCCAGAACTCCCCTCCGGGGGGCCTGGGAGCAGAGAGCTGCTGAAGGCAGGGATCCTCCGCTGGTCCGGGACTCTGGCCAAACACCGGAAGTGTCCGGCCCCAGAGGAACTCCGCCTCTGTGTGACCTGAGATCACCAGGCAAGTCGTTTGTAGCAGAAAAGTTTGTCTTACCTGTGGTCCCCAGAGATTTCTAAAAGCAGATCTGTTCCAGTAGATATGAAATGTGCCCAAAAGGTTTCCATTTTTATCAAGTTCCTGGAAACTGCTGTGTTATTGTGTAGGCCAACCTTACAGAAGCAAAACCAAACATACTTCTAGAATATTTCTCAGTGAATAATGATTTTCAGAATGCCATGAAACCATGATAACCTTACTGATCACTTTGATTGATTTTATAGCATTCATAAGGAAAGGTTTAGTCTCTCCTCTGTATCCTAATGGTGTTGCAAGAGCTTCAACAAATCTTAATAAGATCTTACTTAAAGGCCAAATTGATAATAAAAAAAATGTACCACCATTGTAATGGTAATGGTGACCCATGCTTGTTAAAATATTTTGAATTCGTACCTAAGAATGATCCTGTTATTTTTGATACTTAATTTTTCCCTGCTTTCTCTCGTTCTGTGTAATCTCTCTTTGGTAATGTGACTCGGGGGGTAGAGGAAATGGCTCACTGGTTAAAGGGCTTGCAGCACAAGCTTCAGGACCTGAGTTTGAATCTCTATCATCTACTCAATAAAGCCAGACATGACAATACTCAGTTCCAACCTCGGTGCTGGGCGTCAGATATGGGAGGCTCCTGCAGGTGGCCAAGCAGACAGTGATGAGACTCGGGTTCAGTGAGAGACCCTGTCTCAAAAAGTAAGATGAAGAACATCGAGAAAGATGTTCGTGATGGGCTCCTGCTTCCACATAAGCAGACATGGGTACACATACCAGTGTATTCATGTACACACACACACACACACACACACCACATACACACCACACACACACATATACACACACATGCACACACACACATACACACACACACCACACATACACCACACATACACCACACATACACCACACACACACACACATGCATATACACACATATACACACCACACATACATACACACACACACACATACACACACACATACACACACACACACATACACACCACACACACACATACACACACTCACACACAGATGCACACACACAGGTACACACACACAGGCACACACACACACACACACACACACACGCACATACAGATGAACACACACACACACACACACACACATACACACACACACACACATACACACACACACACACACACACACACACACACACGCACACACACACACACACACACACACATACACACACACGCTACACACGTACACACACGCACACACACAGAGAGACACACACACACACACACACATACACACATGTACACACACATGCACACACACAGACACAAACATACACACACGCACGTGCGCGCACACACACACACACACACACGCACGCGCACAAATGTACTAGCATGGGAAAATAACTTATTAGCTTTGTTTGGGGGAGAGAAAACAATCTTCTTTACTTCTCCAAAGAAAGAAACAGGTGAGAATAAATTACTAACTAAGGAGGTATTTCCTTATAAGTGGAAATAACATTGGCTTCTGAGACCTGATCAGATTTACCTCATGTATATGAACACGTCCCTCACTCTGTTTCTCAATTTCCTCATGTAAAGAATAGAAATAAAAACAAAGCCTTCTCATGGGTCCAGACTGAACAAAGAGAAAGTGTCTAAGAACATTAATAAAATTAACTTGCAGGGAGTGATTAATATCCACGTGTAGTTGCCATTACTGTTCCGTTGTGGCTTTGAAAATTCTCACTGGGGTTAGTGACTGAAAACTCAGTTCAGTCAAGCGATTGCCTGTTGTTTAGTGTGAGTCTCGTTCACTGGCTAAATCTTCAGGAATCCCTCAGCACTTGAAATTCTGCAGACTGGCTTCTCCTCTGTCTCTAAGCCTCTCTACGAAGATAGAGCAGTTAATGAATTAACTTGATCTATCACCGTAAGCTTGACTGTCATCAGCAAATTGCCCCGAAGACCATTACAAATGGATGCTACAAATTAGAAACTGTGTCTTTAAATCACCTCCTTCCTCTATCTGGTCTCTTATTTCAAAAACTTGCAAAGCCACAGTCAATCTGTTGAGCTCAGTCAGACAAAAAAAAAAAAATGTTAGCAGGATGCTTCTTATCCAAAACTGTGTGGAAGTACTAGGTTTTGTTATTTTGTTTGCTAAGATTATCTGGTAATTTCAACACATACACACAAGCCACACTGAATTGACTCAACAGGTCGAATATTTAATATATAAATACTGGGACCTGGGAGGAGTTGGAAGGAGGAAAAAAAGGGAATTTGATCTAATTATATTCTATTCACAATTCTTTATTTAAAATAAAACAAAAGTGTTCTTTCTCTCATCTGAGACTTAGTATAGGTTTGGAATTATTACCTTGAATATCTTTGATTCTACTTTTTAACTTAATATTTATTTTATTTTAGAATTTAATGCGTGACAACCGTATTTCCGTCATCTTCTTCCCTCCCCCTCCAGCTCCAACTCTTCTAACATCTCCACATCTGTCTCTCAGAGTAGTGAATGACCTCTCCTTTAAATATACATAGATATAGATAGGTGTAGTATGTATGTGCATATATTATCACACATATTATCTATCTATTATATTATTGTATATATTGCACACATTGTCCATTTAGTGTCGGCTGTATGTGCAAGCACTTAGGACTGAGCACTTGGGAATCGAACAGCACATTCGTTTCTTTCTTTTGCAGTAGATATCGATTCACCACAGCTCTTCATCTATGGATGGGGCGTGTGGGATAGTGTTTTCTAGACATAACTGGCATGCTATAGCCATGAAATGTCAATCACATGGCTGGCCAAATGAGGCCTGACCAACAGCAGGAGCTAACAAGCCACCATGGATGGAGGACTTGCCCCAGTGTCCGGGATTCTTGATTTGGCATCCCTATCTGCATTGTTTGAGCTAATAGAAGTGACACCCATCCAGCGTCTAAAGGTTTTGCTTTTGGGGATAGACACAAACAAGCAAGTTGTTACCAAAGCATAAAGGTGACCGCCTTGTATGTTCGCTTTGAAACAAGTCCACGTTTTTTCGATACGCGACAAATTTGTACAACTGTGGATGGCCCTGAAGACGATGGACTAAAAGACTAAAGTTTTTGTTTTGTGTTCACTAATCGGGCCTCAGTAACGTTAAGTGTTTTGTGTACAAGCACAAGAGGGGAACCGGGACGTGGGGAGTGGGTCAGCTGTCCCTTTACTTCAGAATGGATGCCAAGACTAATTTGAATTTATTTTCATTTTATACACCGTTTGGGATAAAATCAACAAAACAAAGGGATGCAAAATTACCCTTACTGATTTTAGTGCAAGGGTTTGTTTCACATTCTTGTCCCAGGGCAGTGGGTTTTTTTTTTTCCCATAGCTGCTTTTGTTCACTAAAAGCTGCCTTATGTAAAAGTCTGTGCAGCGAGCATTTCCACCCAGCCATTGTGACAGGGCTTATGCTGCCGTTAGTTCTTCGGTTCACATTTCAAAGGTGTCACTTATGCTACTTTCTTTTGCATGAACATTTTTAAAATTAGAGTCTGAGTCTGATTGCAAGAAGAACACGCAAATGGGCTTCAGTCTCTCCTCAAAGTCCCTGTTTAATTAATTAAGGTTTGAAGAAGCTGGATTCTATGATAATACTAGGAAAAGCTATGAACCAACCTCACACACACTGAAGACAACCTCCCCTTCATTCCCCCAAAGTCAAACAATCAGTTAACAGAAGAAATTCTGGAGGTAATAATACATGCATGCACACAAACATACACCATACATGCATACATACATAAATACACACATGCATACAAACTTATATACATGCATATATACATAAATATACATGTATACATATACATATATACATAAATACATACATGTATACATATATACATATATACCTAAATAATACACGCATGCATACATATGTCCCTCCAAATCCCAGTGTGTGCTCTGCAGAGGGGGCTGAAGGGAAACTTTGCTCCACTTGCTTCTGAGTCTACCTTGAGGTCCCTTTTTCTATCGAGGGGACACTTGTTTGTTCCCCTCCAAACACAAGTACATCTGGACTCAATCATTCTCTGTTCAGGAAAGAACTGTCAGCAATCCGTAACCCCTCATAAACGTTCTGTGTGAGATGAACAGCGCCTTGCAGGGTTTCCAAAGGATCCTGGTGCCCACCTGAGAGCTGGCTGTTCTCAAGGGCGGCTTCCTGCTGCAGAAAGAGCTTGTCTTGCTGCAGTAGATATGTGTGGTTTCCCTCCCTCATTTTCTAACTCCTCTTTCTCTTCTTTTTGTCTCTCCCTCCCTTTCTCCCTCCCTCCCCCCTCTCCCCTCTGTGCCTCTGTCTCTCTCTGTCTCTCTGTCTGTCTGTCTGTCTCTCTCTGTCTCTCTCTCTGTCTCTCTCTCTCTCTGTCTCTCTCTCTCTCTCTCTCTCTCTCTCTCTCTGTGTGTGTGTGTGTGTGTGTGTGTGTGTGTGTGTGTGTGTGTGTGCTCTCGTATGTGTCCTGGCTACTAGAAGCCAGAGATCTACTTGTAATATTTTCCTCAGTTACTCTTCATTTATCTTTGAGACCATATCTGGAGTGCCTCACCCATGCAGTGCCTCTCACCTGGAGTGCTTCACACCTGGAATGCCTCACACCTGGAGGGCTTCACACCTGGGGTGCCTCACACCTAGAGTGCCTCACACCTGGGGTGTCTCACACCCAGAGTACCTCACACCTGGAGTGCCTTGCACCTGGGGTGCCTCCATCTTGCTATTGTCACTAGCCAGAAGGCCTCCAAGGATTCTCCTGCATCTCCAGCCCAGTGTTGTAGTTACAGGCATGCACTGCTGTACTCAGTTCTTGGCCGGGCTCTGGAAAGGTGAATTCAGCTCTTCCTCCTTGAATGGCAAGCACTCTATCCGTTGAGCTATCTCCAGGCCTTTACAACAAGCAAGAAACAATCAAGAACTCTTTTTGTTCCACTTTCAGTCTTGATTTTTTTTTCTTTGAGACAAGATGTCACTATCATAGCCCAAAGCAAATCAAAGACTGTCTTGGTAGCTATCCCACAATGGCCTCAAACACACGATCCTCCTGCCTCAGCCACCCCAATGCTTACATTAGACATATACCATTTTGCCCAGCTAAATAATTCTTACAAGAAACCAGGGCCAGAGGTCATCCCTGCTTATAATTTCTGAAAGAGGCCCTGTTTCTGTAGGAGATAAATGCAGTACCCATGCACCTCTACTCTCTGCTCTTCGTGTTCTTGTCAGACCCCAACCTTAAGGTGATGATGCCCACACCTGATCTCCAGTGGAGAAAAACTACTCGATATCTTGGCAGTGCTGGGCCCCAGGCTTGTCTTATCCTCACACACCACGGTCGGGACCCTGTGGGATAGGGACTATCAGCCGTGCTGGGCACTGGTAAAGACAGCATTCCTCTTTTGAGCAGATAACAGGGAGAAGCATGAATTAGCCTTTTCAGACAAAATCACGGTGTCCAGCCAGAGCTTATCTACGGTTTTAAGGAAGGAAAAGCTGAAGTTGGCTAAAAGCTTTTCTTTTCTTCCCCCCCTCCCTTCCCTTGATATTCTATAAGTCACCAGGGGAGCAGAATATTGCAAAATTCTGTCATGAAAGAGCAGGCTGATAAACTGAAAAATAAAAACAGATGTGGAGCAGAGAGGGCTTACGGACAGTCGTGTCTTGCTTTGCTCTGGCTCAAGTGCTGGGAGTCCTAAATCCTCCTCCCACTCAGAAAAAATCTAATATTTCCTCTGCCCCTGACTATCACAATCCTTGGATAATTCCCATCTTTGGATAATCACCTCTCCCACATTGAAGTCAAAATAAAGTGATAGAAAAATGCAAAATAAAAATAACAAGTGACATTTATTGCGTGCCCGTGTGCCAGACAGTCTGCAGGCAATATTTCATCTCCACGGGGAGACTGCATGCATCCCATGTTCTATAGCCAGACAGCCCGGAGTCAGAGCCAGGCTCCAGCTCTTACTGGCTAAGTGGATCCCAGCAAGTTGTTCCACTTGTTTTGTTTAGGTTTTCTCGCCTGTGCACATGAAACGGAATGCTCAACTCTCTCTTCAGATGCCTCGATGGCTTAGAGTTAACGTTTATCCATTATTCCACAAAGTGGCATGTCGTAAATCCCGCATAAGTATAAATTATCAGCTTTACTATACTGTGGTGAAATAGGTCGACTTATCGGTCCTCGTGCCTCATGGGGAGAACGGAATCAGCAAGATCACATCACATGTAAAATATGTGTAGGCGGAATAGAACAGCTCATCTGCAGAATCCATGAGCTCGAGTACTTAAGCTATGATGTCATACAATAGACCATTAAAAGACAAAAAAAAAATCAAAGTGTAGAGTCTATTCACTTATGAGAGTCACAATAGTAATGGTATATGTGATTGCAAAAATGCATAGTTCAGAACCTAACCTCTGGTGTTTCACGTTCACGAGTTGGTGTGCGAACACATCCAAGCATCTTTCTACTTTGCACTTGTATTTCCTCTGTATAGGCATGGCCGCCTTACCCACTCATTCATGTGAGCAATTCAAGACCAGAGGAGAGAGAAAGCACCTGTTTGTAGCCCCTGGGTAAAATGAAGTAGCCAAAGAATGGGGACAGTTTCATGTGAGAGCTGTCCCACAGGAATCA
This sequence comes from Rattus rattus, assembly GCF_011064425.1. Taxonomy (NCBI): domain Eukaryota; kingdom Metazoa; phylum Chordata; class Mammalia; order Rodentia; family Muridae; genus Rattus; species Rattus rattus. The sequence goes on from NC_046162.1 coordinate 77,583,401, forward strand.
ACTGGTTACCAGGTAAAGAAACACTGGCTCGTGATACCAAATTAATTATAAAGCGTCTTACTTGATAATGACTCATGAAGATACGTCCTCATGTCCTACGTGAAGAATTCACGTTGCTAGAGTCCACAGCTCTGGGGAAAGATTTGTATCTCTTCATTTTGCACTTTTTTATAAAGATGCATGTATCTTTCTCTTACAGATAGGAGTGATTTGCCTACATGTGCATGTGCGTGTGTGCGTTTGTGTGTATGTGCCTTGTACTTGAACTTCTGGAGCTGGAGTTACAGATGGCTGCCAGCCACCCTGTAAGTGCTGGGAGCTGATCCTGGGTCTTCTGCAAGAGTAGTCAGTACCCTTCCCCCCACCCCAGCTCTCTCTCCAGCTCTCTCCCCCACCGCCCCCACCCTTCTTATCATGCCGCCTGCTTTTGTTTCCCTTCCTTTGGTCCTGTGATGCTCTGATGACTTCTGCTTAATCTTTAGCTAAGAAGTCTATATGATTAGTGGCCGGGACAGGACTGACTCAATTCTGTACACTGTACAAAAAGCAACAATCTGAGAGGGAGACTTCCTTCTGCTCTCTGTATTTTGCTTGTTCCACGCACTGTGAATGGTAGAACCAAATCTAGAAACATCTGTATTAACACAACCAACCTCCTCAAAGCTATACTGGTTCACTCCGTATAAGAGAAAATACCACTTTCAACTCACTTCAGTTAATCCTGCTTGCTTATTCTCTAGTTGTATGTCCAACCACGTTTTAAAGCCATTTCCCCAATTCCCCAAGGATCTCCTTTCCATGCTGGAAGTGGGATTCTATTAATGGTTTAAACAGAAGTCAGCACCCGCCATCATTGTTTTAGCACCTGAAATCCATAATCTCTCCCGTGCTGACTTTCTCCTCCTGTTAATTTCCACCCCCACGCTTGCATTTATTGAATGCAGACAATTCAAAACTTCTTTCTGTTTTCCAAAAGAGAACCCGGAAATGGATCAAAACACAGAAATCTCATCCCCACTCTAGGATCCCATGCTTTCTCTTCTGCCTCGTCCTTTAACAGAGAGTGGTATCAGCCTGCTCCATCTGCCGTGCTGTCAGCTACTGTCTCCTCTGTGAGGTCCTCCCAGACGCCCTTCCTTAAACACCACCGCTCCTGTGCCTTATAAACTCCTCAGTGCTTGAAACTCTTTCTGCTTCCTTTATTAATTTACATGTTTACTATGTCCTTCCAATGGGAGGACATAACCTGTAGAAAACCCAGGACTTCATAAACCTCATCCCACCACACCAACCCCATAAAACAACACTTCCTAGAATTTTTTAGCTTTTTTTTTTAATTCTTGGAATTTTTTCTGGCTATTCCATAAGCACTCCGGTGGCTTGTGGATAGCAGTAAGCTGGAGTCTTATGGCCAAAATGATTTTCTTTCCCTTCCATAAAGGATGAAGATTTCAAATAGACTGCACATTAGTCAGTAATTTGAAAGGAAGCTGAGGTTCTGAATGAAATAATAAAAGGGGTGGGGGGCAGAAAGAAAAAGCACCCCCAAGGAAGGCTAATTTGGTGGAAAATAATGAGGTTTCATCGCCTGACTCTGGAAATCGATTAAAATGCATGGAAAGCGCGAAAACCCAGCGGTACCAAGTCAAGCTCAGAGGACTTTTCTGCAAGTTTTTGGTTATCTTTAAGAATTAAAACAGCTCTAATGCCATAGTGATTTGGTCTCATTTCCGCATAGAAATGGTCTCAGTAAGTGCTCACATTCAAGTAGAAAACAAACAAACAACACCCCAAAACCAAAACCTGAACAAACAAAACAAAAAAGAAAAGAAAGACCAAAAAACAACAACAAAACAAAACAAACAAAACCAAGAAACCGAAAAAAAACCCACTAAAAACAAACAAAACAAAACAAGAATAAAAACAAAAACAAAAAACCAACAAAGCAAAACAAACAAACAAAAAAGGGGAAAAATCAAATTTGGAGGGTAAGAGTAATAAACTTAAGTTTTCCTTCGTAGCGTCAATTGCTCGCAATCACTACAACTCAGTTTTATCATAAATAACAATGTTGGGTTTGTTCTTCACCTCTTTCCTTTTACTTGTGTAGTCTCTGGGTGTATGGTTTGTCTGATGAATAAAGAGATGCTCTGAGGGTGCAAAGTTTCCCCTTGGAAAAGTCGCACCTGCATGAATTGTGCCACTGTGGACGCGCTCTCTGCCAGTCCCCCAGCGTTTCAGGACCGCTCCTGCTTCCCAGAGTTTCATGCTATTTTTCTCCGCGAGGAATTAACCTCCGAAACCGAATAACAACAACATCCTTCCTCGAAGGGGGAAGAAAAAAAGAAAACGTTTCCTCAGATTACTCCAGAGGACTTCCGTGGGATGCTGTGCTTTCCGTAAACCTCCAGGCAAGCAGTCACTTTTGAACTTTGCCCTTTGCCCTCTGATTTTCACAACCTGGACAAAGATCAATACCAGAGACCAAGTGTCCGCCAAAATCAAAATGATATGCACAGATCGTTATTTATACAAGTCCCCTGATTTTGTTTACGGAGTTTAATACGTACTTTGCACTTTGATTGAAAGCAAATGCCCGGCCTCTCTTCAGGGACCTGTTCCAGACGATTACAGCTTTGTGAAGAAAACTGTGAAAGGAAGGATTAATGGAGGGCGGTGGATCGCCAGCAGCAGCTTTTTGAGTATAATATCAGAAGATGGTGATGAGACCTCGTGCGTAAGCAGACCAAGGGCTGCTGAAGAACCAGAGTGGACCCCGTGCTGTGCTCCGACATAACAATCACTCAAAGTCGACGTCTATCATATCAAGATGAATCCAACAATTATCACGTGCACCATTCCTCAAATTTACTAACGTTGAATAAAAGAAAAAAAAATACACACAGTTGCAATCTTTGGATGCTGTGGCCCCAAATTTTAGAGAAGGGAGGAAAAGAAAAATGAAAACAAATAGGAAGTAGACAGATGATTCTCTTCTGATAAATCTGATAAATCCATCTAATTTTCTATACAGTCAACAGAATTTATCTATCACCCAGAAAAGGAAATACTAAAACTGGATATCAAATGATTCTCAACACATCACCTGCAATCTACAGAAAGACTAATTTATGCAAATTAGTGTAGAAGACAAGATGTAAAATTCGCTTGTTTTATTTTTTGGGGGGGAGGGAAGGTATTGGGTCTATAAATTCCATTCACTCACTCTGAAGCACACTTTTTTTATGAAAACTTAAAACATTTCAAGATGTATGCATTTCCTTTATCATTAAAGGTAACTAATTAAAATGGGCTCTCTCTATATACAATATTTAAATTTAGTTTAAGCTTTCTTAACACAAATCTATTGATTTTTTTTTGATAGCCTCTATAGTTCATTTGGGTCAGGTTTATATCTCTAAAAGTATGAAGCATTGTTACAACAGCAAATTGTTAACAAACACAGAAGCCCCTCACTTGACTCAAGGCTTTGCTGAGAGTTATAGATAATTTTTAGCCCTGCCCCTTACGTAGTTCATAATCATGCAGAAAACAGGCTGACTATATAAGTCATTATTTGCAGAGTAATTAATGGGCAATTTGTGTGGTCTTAACCCATTGTGTGGTCAGTTTCTTGAGTTTATTCTTCTCATCTGCGGTTAGTACGTGAGTGGCAAGGATCTTGTGGAATTAATTAAGAAGAAGAAATACAGTAAAACCACAATGAAATTTATTACATTGTATTTAATGCCGTTCAAAACAGGTGCCCTGAAACACAGAGGTAACCTAGATGCATCGTCCATCCAGTTTTGGATATCAAAGGATAAAAATAATAGCGTACACTTAAGCACACAGCCAGGCATTAGGGTGAAGATAAACAGCTGTACCAGGGAAGGAATAACGTTCAGAGGAGAGATTTAAAAGGAACCCATGTTTAAATGTTCTGTGATGGATCATAGACATGGCAGAAATGTCACTCGGTAGAAAGAATGGCCTGCAAAAGTGGGTCGTCTGTACCATCCTTTGGATTTTGTTTTATATCATCCCTGTGTTCGTTCTAACTTAAAAAGAGTAAATGATAAAAAAAAAAAAAACATAAAATCAAAATCTCCGTGAAAATATTCAGTAGCAGCATATCATTAAGTACTCCTGCCATGCAGCCAGGAGGTCAAGTCTCTCGTCAAGATGTTGGTCATTTCCCTGTTCACTGTAGAATATAGTAAGAATAAGTCTGGTATCTTTGTAATTTTATAACATCTTTCAGAATAAGGCATTCTATGATCAATTCTGCCAAGATCGCAATGTAATGATACTAAGAGAAAATATTCATTTCTAAATGAAATTGCAACAAAACGTAACCAATACTTAGAAGAATAGCTGCGGGCTCGCTGACTGCATAGTTTTAGTATGGCCGAAAGCTTCCTTACAGCTCTCCCAGAATGCATTGCAGCTGACACCCAGATCAATGACGGTGGTAGCTCCTACCTAATACCCTGAGTATAGATAGACGGGTGCCCTGACTTAGAAATCTTCACTTGTAATTTTTGTACATATGTAAGTATCAGTTCACCAATATGGTTAGTTCAAGAAAAGGCTAACTTTATAATATTCTTCCATTCCCATGTAGAACAAAGGGCCGTGATTATAAACATGCCCGGGAGAGCACAGCGTAAACTTGATGTATCTTCTAAATTACCTGTGCTTGCACAGGAGTCATTTCGGGCCTGAATTCGAAGTCCCTTGAAGAGCTGTACTTGGAGCTGAAAAGTCGTTTCATTTCTTTTACATAGAATGGGAAACTGAGTGTTCCCAAGACGGACATTAGCAAGCCTGTCTATGTGCCTAGCCTGCCCGACAAAAACAATCAAACAGAAAAGAAAAACCAAACACAAAGCAAACAAAACAAAACAACAAAACAAAGAGTTCCCGGAAAAAAAAAAACCACCAAAAAACAAATATGCAAACAAACAAATACACAAACAAAAACCCAAAGAAACAAAAATACTTTACCAACACACCAAAACCAACAAATACACAAACAAAAATTACTTTTCAGCCTTGCCAAACCAGAACATTCGGCTTTCCTTCAAGATATTGAAGGATATTGGTTTGTACTTTATTTTATTCTGCTTATCGCCTGCTCTGTGCCACGGCGACTTTTAGAACGGAATATCAAGAAGGCATGAGGCAAACCTCTTGCCAATATTGCTAAAGGAAAGCGTATGATAGACTATGTGCTCTTGTTCACGGGTGATGGGTGTTTCTGTGTTCCTTTGCTTTTAGGACTTTAAAACAAAATGCTTATAAAATAAGCCACACACAGGGACAGAACTCACAATTGGAACATTTAAATGCTTATTTACTTCTCTTTCTACTAGCTTGTAAAACCTTATTTTCTTATTTTTTTTTCTTAAATAGTCTGTGCTAATTACAAACCATGACCCTTACCCTCCAAGTGCCTTCATTTATGACCATACATTCCCTTCCTGGGCAACACATTGGCCCAGTTTATAAGATGTGGCCACCAGGCCCACCAGTCCTGACTTTTGCTCCCCCTAGGTCATAGGGCTAACTAACTCACAACACACAACCCAAAGAATTCATCGTTTTTTAGTAGAAGCAGGTCACTTGTCGGAAGCCCAAGGGCCCATACCCAATAACACAACAGCTATTTCCATTTGGAATATTGCAAAGAGTGCTGCAGAAATGTGTTTCTATTTTGTTTTGTTTTTTTCAAAGGCGGGAACAATAGAAAAAAAAATAACCTTTTATAAGTCTGTTAGCAGGTCCTACCATAGACTCATTTTAGACTACTTACACGAATGAGTTTGGAGCTCACTTCTGCACTCTGCAATTAGGATGTTACGGAATCCTTGTCCTTCTAATTTCAGTGTAGTGAGGTTCTAAGCTGGTGTTAAAAATAGGAGGTAGAAGAAAGTACCGGGTCAATCTCCCCATAACTGAGCCAAAGGTCAGTAAGATGATGGTCCTAGCTTTATTTTTTGGAAGATCTAGTGAAGGCTTTAATATCTTTTACTTATCATACAGTTGATGAAATAGTATAAAGAGCCCTTTTATAATATATTTAATATATGTGTACATATATGTAAATATAAATATGTGTGTGTGAGTGTGAGTGTGCGTGTGTGCGTGTGTGTGTATGGTGTGTGTGAGTGTGAGTCTGTGTGAGTGTGTGTGTGTATGCGTGTGTGTGTGTGGTGTGTGTGAGTGTGTGTGTGCATGTGTGTGTGTGTGTGTGTGTGTGTGTGTGTGTGTGTGTGTGTGTGTGTATGTGTGTGTGTGTGACATCTATTCAGGTGCCATCTGAGGCATCAGATTCCCTGGAGCTGGAGTTACAGACAGTCTGACAGTCGTAAGTTTTCCAGTAGGGGTCCTAAGAACCAAACTTGTCTTCTTCGTTAAAAGAAGTGGGTTCTCTTCTTTTAAAGATTTCGGAACCATCTTTCCAGTCCCAGTAGTAAGTGTTGAGATTGGAGGTAGCAATTAAATTGATCTGGTAAACAAAGGATGTCAGCGCAACAAACTGTACCTTGAGTCATTCACGAGCAAACAACATCTCTGTGCAAAGGGACACAAGATTTCAATCGCCAGCAATTACAGTTTCGAGGAATTTATCTCAAGGATTTATTTCAGGTAAACATTCTTAGAAATCTGAGCTAGTCAGTCGAGTCCTTCAGACCCTTGGTGCATTTTTAGTAGTCACAAAAACAAACAAACAAACAAACAAACAAACAAACAAAATAGTTATAGTATCAGCAAATAACCCTATTTAATTATTAAAATAACATTAGCACATCCGTAAGACACATTGGTTGTAGAAGAAATGCCCAGCTAAAGGAAAGACCTGAGCTTGACAGTCAGCCTAAATTCCATGTACAAGCACTAGGTAAAACATGTGATATCTGCCTTTTAAATAAAGTTTTTATCACAACCAATACTCTTACTGAAAAAAACCATGATGCTTGAACAGTTTTGAAACTGATAGAATAAAAATATTTTATGTAAAAAGTACACGGCTAGTATGAGATTGATTTGATTTGAATGGGTGAAGCCAAAAATCTATGAAGGTGAAGGATATGTATATATTATTTATTTAAAAATAACTACTGGGTTACGTCATCAATCAGTCATATCATGCATACTATGTTGCGTTATTTGTAAATACATGCAAATGAGAATTTGAATGCGTTGACTTGCAAACAGATTTTTTTCCATGACAGCACTGTATATTGCCTTCCGTTTGTACTCCATGTAGCAATTTAATGCACACTGACCTCATTAAATGTGTAAAATCATCTTACCTGTCTTGTCTTGGAAGAGACTATCCCGAGGATGACAAGCGGTTAAACCCTGGCCTGCCATTCTCACGAAGACTTGGGGTGTTCTCGGGACCTATGTAGTAGTTAACCATGAGGGCTCTAAGAAAAGGGTCATTTACTCGCCCCGTTGTCAGTGGCATCTGGAGGCCTTGTCAAAACAATATAATTTTACTTTGTAACTTTTTGACATTGGTATTTATTGCACCTGTCTTTGGGCATGATTTATGACCTGTCTGGTGAATATTTCTCCTCAAGCTGGAGTTTACAATACAAGATAAGTGAAGCATTTAAACGTCTGTGTGCATTTCAGAAGGGGAACTGGATATTTTGCACCCATGGCTCATACCATCCCTTGTTCCTAACCTCATTGTCACACCAGAGGGGCCCTGTGATAGACCACTTAGTTCTCCAGAAAAAGGTTTAACGGGGTTGGGGGGTGGATATGTGAAACTACGCTTTTCTTCTCCCTTGCTGGAAGATTGTGTCAGTATATTTTAAGGTATGATGAGAAAATGGACGTCAGTAGAAGATATATGTTTATGAGGACGATAACCTAATAACCTTTTGTCTCTGTAACGGTACCCTGGTTGGAACCCACCAGTAAAACATTTCTATAGGTCTCTGGAAAACAGACAATCTAGAGACTACTTCTCCTGCATTTGTAAACCATTGTTCCAACTGGATTGCCTAACGGGTTTGTAATTGGACAAAGGCTCTTTCCTCAGGGTTCCCACTTCCTTGGTCTTAGCATTAGTTTACTGATCGTTCTGTGATTCTCTTTAAAGTTTATAAAAGTCTAATTTCATGTGCATGAAGGTTTGTCTATATGTGCATGTCTGGTGATTTGAAGAGGCCAGAAGGAGGCACTAGGTCCCCTGGGGCTGTCACTATAGGTATTTGCCATTCTCCCAGGATGGGTGGCAGTAAGGAAGGTTTAGTTTTCTAGAACGGTGAGAAGCACTCCTAATTGCTGGGCCATCCCTTCAACCCCAATCTAAATATATTTCCTTTATTGTTCATTTACATTGAACAGAGACATAATCTCTCTGAGAAGTCCCCATGCATATCCAGTTATTTTATATGGCTGCCAGAATATATCATTTCCCCAGGAACCCACAGCCATTGGTTGGTTCATTATATTGTTGTACCATGGTCAGCTTTGGTGTAAGATCCTGTATGTAATTCTTATTGCAATCACACAGGACCTTACCACATTCATTCATTCAAACACACTTAGATGATCCACTTTATTTAATCAATGTGAGTTATGCATAGACACTACACACAATTTTCTATACAGTGGCATTTTAGATAATAATGACTCTAAGAGATAAGGGAACCAATTTGTGTTCCCTACATGAACATTTCAAAGTTTCATATTCATTCATTCATTCATTAATTCATCTTTTTAATTGGATGTGTGTGTACATGTGTGTATGCATGTGTGTATTTGTGTGTACTCCTATCATTGAGGGACAGAGTTCCTCACGTGTACATGAATGGAGACCAGATATATAACATCAAATGTCTCCTTTCATTAATCTCCATCTTACCTTTTAAGACAGGGTCCTTCTTCCTGAAGCTTAGCTGTCCAGTGAAGCCCATCATCTGTCGGTATCAGCTCTCCAGTTCTGCATTTATGACATTTGTGCCACTGTTAGTTTTTTATGTGGGTACTGGAGACCTGAACTCAAGATCTCATCTACAGCAACGACTTAGTTAACTCACTGAACCACATCTAGAGCCATTGCAGCCTCTTTTTATAGCATAGTAAGTCCTTTTTATAGCAAGGTATCTGTTCCTTCAAGTCCCTTTACCATCCTTCTCTCCAACAGTTCCTCAAGTCTCTTAACATTTTGCTTTGGAAATGATAATCTAATCCTTCAATGATTTTCATTGTAATTTTCTGAAGTTCTGCAAATCAGCTTCCCAGGATGATGCTGACCATGATACATCCCTTTCCACCAAAAAGAGCAAATCTTCCAGGGTTGGGTGTAGATAATTTCCCCAGGTTTCCTACACATAACACTCAACATGTCTGTAAACACATCTTGGAGTTTATATTTGTCAATCAATGTTACCATCTAATTCTGCTTGACTCTCCCATTCTCTCCCGGAACCTTCGACATGAACTCTTCCTAACAATCTCCTTTTGCTGCAGCATCTCTCTCTCTGTTTATGTTCACACAGACTTCTGTGGCACCTTTCTTTTCCGAAGACCAAGAACTCGGTTTGTCTTTGGAAAGTCACTCAATATAGCAATACATGAATGGACGACTGTGGTGTTGAAATGGTTGCTATGGAGGGCATGCTAATCATTCGACAGTCAGTTCTTGCTATTTATTATTGGAGGTTAGTCTACCTCCAATCTAGAAGACATGAGGAGTCCTTCATGGAATGAAACAATCTACTTCCTGAAGAAGCTCATCCTTCACAAACTAGACTCTGGCCTGTGTGTTGCCAAAGCTGTGACATCAGAACTGGCAGGACATTAAATTGAGATTAGAAATGGCCTCAATGACATCACCTCTCTTGTTCCTATCAAAGAGATGGTTTGTGTATATTGTGCAATTTTAGATCGTTATTCACAGTTTGGGTCAGAATAATCCAGAGAGGCAAAATTCTGCCAAGAATAATTGACCTGGAACGAGTTCAAAGACCAGGAATTATTTTATCGATTAGATGACTGTGTTTTTTGTTTTCCAGAACAGCATCATGAACCATCATCGATGCATGATAATTCTTGAGCCACTCTAGCAAGTGTGATGTCTAGAACTTCAAAATATATCCTCAGAATCAACTTTAAAGGAAATAGTCTGTTAAGATAGCTGAGAAACTTTGTTGGGTATCACTGAACTTGGCCCAACGCTGTTGTCTGAAGCAAGCAGATTGTTCGAACTGCATGGTTATTTATTTTCAACTTAAACTTGTTGATTTCATATCCTCCCTTTAGCTAAGCACACAGACAGTTAAGAGGTCCATGTTAGACAAGCCAGACAGGAAGTTGTTCTGAAAGACTTGGTCCAGGCAGGATACCAAAACATGAATCTGGCTGGCTGAGAATTTAAAGAAGAAAAACACACCCCAAACAAAATAAAGCAAATGGTCAATGTGTTCAGAGAAACTTTACAATAGATATTAATCTTATATATTATTCCTCCAAGGCACTGTAAGGGATTCAGGTAATAAAACTGCCAGATATTTTTGAAAGGTCTTTGTCATTATATTACCACTAATGCAGGTCAAATATCTTACATTGGAAATTTTCATGTCTTCTAAGTAAATTCACTTGATGTTCAAGCTTCCATCCAACTATGTTTCCATTTTAGTTTTCCTCCTTGGATGCCATTTCTGTCTGCTTAGAATCACTAAGACTCTTACTGCCACCTTCTTAGTAAATGTAATCTTTACACAAAGAACATTAGGTCTTTGCCCATTTCTTTGTGGACTTCCCTTTCCCTCTAACCAATGGTTCTACCAATACTCTTGCTCCTCCCTGTGATGTAAGTTTGTCTTAAACATGTGCACACTTTTAACTACCCACATCAATAGACTCATCACATTACTTACTTTTGCCACTGATGTAACAAAATTCCTAATTGGGATAACTTCATAGGAGAAATTGTTTATTTTCACTAGCAGAAGTTATAGGGAGTTAAACCCATGGTCTCTTGGTCCCATGATGGCAACAGAAGACTGTGAAAGCCCATCTTTTTTGATAAAAGAAGAGAAAAGAGGACACAGAAAGATAGCAATTAAAGACAGGTTTCCTTCTCCCATCTGGAATCTACTCCCTACTTTTTATCACCTTCCAGTAATACCACACACCAAGAATTTGTCAAGAGATTGCCTTCTTCATTACTTCCAAGCCTTCATGAATTGTCCTTGGAAAGACCATCCTGAGTTTCATGAATTAACCTTGGAAAGACTATCTTAGAGACACTTAAAAGTATACTTCAGTAGACATCTGAAATTTAAAAAATAATAATCCAGGTGATAATACAAGTCGTCCATCAACCATGCCAAGATGAATAATCCTTGATATCACAATTAATGTGGGTTTGTTAAAAGGTTTGGTTAGGCATGGGAAGATAATGTTTAAGTACTTGCCTTTAAAGCATGAAAACCATATTTGAACCTCATCAAAGATGGACATAGTGTAATTGCTTTTGCTCCAAACACTTACAAGGTGAAGATTGGTAGATCCCTAAACTCACTGGCCAGCCAGCCTATCCATTTGGACAGCTGGAAGTTAGTGGAAATTCTTGTCTGAAAGAAGGTGTTGGCTACAAGATGGCTCAAGTCCAAACATGATATACATGGTGAAGATTTCTGTAAGTTGTTCTCTGACCGACACACACACACACACACACACACACACACACACACACACACACGCACACTCACACGCACACACACGAACTCACTTATACTCACTTGCACCATGAAAAGAGAAATTATCGAACTCTGCAGTGTTTATCTCTGTTTCAGTAAAATACATTTACGACTGAGCATAGTAGATGTGTTCTCACGACATGAAATAAATCCTGCAAGAACATAGACTTTAAAGCTTATCTAACTACAGTTGACTGGCAAGATCTTGTCTTCTACTTTAAAGTTTGGCATACGCCTTGATAATCTCTACACGATTATACTAACTTTCCTAGTAAATGCTAGTAGAAAGAAGGATGAACAGAGTTTCTCAGGTGACAGGACACCTCTTTCGTTAGTCTCTTGGAGCCAGTATGTATGACAACTGTCAAGTACACCATTCCTAGCTAGGCTGCAAGCATCTTTGCAAAATGAAAGAGAACAAAACCTGAGTTCTGCATGGACCTCACTTCCTGGGCTCATTATAAGGAACACAGAGTGGTTCTGAGAGCCACTGACTGCAAGAAGAAAATTTCTTGTACTGATCCTGTAAATGCACCTCATATACTTATATGAAGGAAGCTTCTGTCAGGGAATAACAGGTTCAAACAGGTTCAGTTTTCTATGAAACGTGGCACAACAGCTTGTTTGATTGTAATCCCTCAAGAACATTCTTATGTCTGATAAGCACACCATTTCCCGTCTTAGTAAACCATCGTGGACACATCTGCTTCCCAGATTATCACCTGCTCACCGAGATGAATTGCCAGAACAGCGTGACAGAGAATGGAATTTGGCTCCAGCATGAGGTAAGCCTGGACAGAAACAATATTTTGAAATGCAGGTGCTGACTGTGCAGTGGGAAGTTCAGGGATTCTGGTATCTTTGGGGGGCGGTGCTCTTTTCATAAACATTGGTCTAGTTCTGAGGGATCTACCCATGTGTTGGTAGCACAGTTTTGATCTTTCCCTGGTTATGACCTGTAGATATGGTCTGAGTTTGCCTATTCGTTTAATCTTTTTTTTTTGTGAAGGTACATTTATTTATTTTTATTTTTTTTCCTCCATCTTTATTAAATTGGGCATTTCTTACTTACATTTCAAATGTTATTCCCTTTCCAGGTTTCCAGGCCAACATCCCCCTAACCTCTCCCCTCCCCCTCTATATGGGTGTTCCCTCCCCCCCCCCCCCCCCTTTCCCCCCCCCCACAACAATCTAGTTCACTGGGGGTTCAGTCTTGGCAGGACCAAGGGCTTCCCCTTCCACTGGTGCTCTTACGGCTATTCATTGCTACCTATGAGGTTGGAGCCCAGGGTCAGTCCATGTATAGTCTTTGGGTAGTGGCTTAGTCCCTGGAGGCTCTGGTTGGTTGTCATTGTTCTTCATATGGGGTCTCGAGACCCTTCAAGCTCTTCCAGTCCTTTCTCTGAATCCTTCAACAGGGGTCCCGTTCTCAGTTCTTATTTACTGGAACACTGCAGACGTAGGTAGTGTAGAAGTAGTAGAAAACAAATGTTTCCTTGGATGTTGTGTTTGTCTGTCTGGAGAGTGAGACCATACTTGTTTGCATCTGTCCTTCCTGTATTTCCTTGAATGTATGTCACCATATAAGGAGTATTACTCCTTGGGGATGATAGTTTTCCCATCAGCTCTTGATGGCCCATGAACCTGCAGAACTCATTACATGCTAGTTCCTTGTCTTCAACTCACACAGCACCCTACAGGGACTTTATAGATGGCCACTAGAAACCCAGGATATTGTAGAGGTGCTGGGTAGGTGAGCATTACCTTGGCTGGATATTCAGTCTGATATACAAATGCAGGGGAGAAAAAGACAGAGAGACACCAGAGAAGTTTGTCTGTTAGTGACTTCTTCAAAATTCCCAGTTAGATACAAACTCATGATGGAAATGTTTTGAGTTTGAGCGACATTGTTGGGTCACCTGCCCTGTCACACATCACATGCCAGCACCCAGAGTACTGACCTCCGTAAGCCTTTCTACATCCTATTCACTGTTAACCCTCACTGTTTGTAACTTAAACATGACAAAAGCTAGATGGAGAGTGTTTCATGTCACGTATCTTATAGATCACTGAATAAATAAATATAACATGTAATACTTTCCTTCCAGGAGTCAGAGAAAGCCTCTTGTATTTGAAGGCAGTCCCGTGAACAGTCACCTCTTGTGGGTGGGGGGAGGGCGCAGGTTTGTACACTCCTCTGAATGGGTGAAATGGTCAAGCATCCCATGACGTGTGGTTTTTCTAAGACACCTTACATTTTCTCTTATTATTCCAGTGCTGGTTCCAGTTATAAAGACAAGTGTGACGCAAAAGGGAACAGAGCAACGGTCCACAGAAACCACGTGGTGCGTCCTCACGCATGTCTACAGAGTGGGGCTAAAGCGAGCTTGCTGGAGGTGACTGCTCCAGGAGATTTGATAGAATCAAGGCCAAGTGAGTCCTGCCAGACTTTTTCCTTTTCCTCCCAGATGGTGTGGTCTACGACTCTCACATTTAATGGACAAACAAGGAAGCCTGCCAGCCGAGCCGTGGAGCGCGCTAAGAAAACAAACAAACAAGGGCAATCAAGATTCAGACCTGGAAGCCAATGACAAGTATGATTGATCAGGTGACCAGCTGGAAGCTGACACCACCAGGTTGACAGAAACAGGCAGAGTTTGGTTGTTTCACGGGCCAGAGATTATCACGGGGTATTAGGTGGGGGGGCGTTCTGAGGCGAACAAAGAAATTGAAAGGACGAAGTTCATTTTGCCTGGCCCATGCTTACCACATGCTTCACCTGGTGTCAGGGATGCCTAAAGCTCAGCTTGCCGGATTTCCTCTTAGAAAACCAAGTGCATTTAAGCAACGGCTGTTCTTCAGCCATGCTCTGAAACATAGTAGACTTTAAATGTTGATCGATGGTATATCAAACTAGTTCACTGTTAGGTTAATATTATTTTGGACCAAACATAATAAAAGGTTAGGGTGTTGAGATTCTAAAAAAAAAAATGAAAAAGAAAGTCTTCTTAGAAATAAAAGGTCCTGTGCATATATAGAAACATGCAACTTTTCTTAAAAACAAAATAAAACAAAACAAAATGAAACTCAAGACAGAATGAACATATTTTCCTTGCTACAATAAATATAGATTTAAGTGTATGGTGATTTTGTCAGTATCGGACACAGAGTGTGACACACAGGACCACAAGCTTACACTTCAATAGTGACATAATTTATATTTGAATTGTTATTTACATGAGGGAAACAGAAGCCCTCCTAACTTAACCAGGCTGTTTTTAGCTGCGAGACTCAGATGATATTGTGCTTGATTGAGTTTTCAGACCTCTTGGATTATCATGACCATGACACTTGTCAAAAGCTTTCGAAGAAGAATGACCTAAACATTCAAATTAAATAACCACACCCATCTTAAGATTTTCCCCATTATTAAAAAAACAAAGTGAGGATAAAAAGGGAACATCGAAATCAAGGCAAGATGTACACAATATCATTTAATAGTGGCTGAATCTTAGATAGGTACAACTGTTGACAATAATCCTTAACAAGTAAATCATTCATGAGCATGCCAATTATACGTAATCTCATATATATATACATACATACACACACACACACACATATATATATATATATAATAGCTTAGTATACAGATAGTAGCTTCACATGTCCATATTGAAACGTGACAGAAAGTTAGTTGTTTTTGAAAATTGCTTTAGAATTATTTATTTCATTTGTACGTGCGTCACAGTTTTGCCTGTTGTGTGTCTGTGCGTCCTGCACCTGCCCGATGCCTGCTAAGGTCAGAAGAGTGACTGAGATTCATGGAACTGTAGTTAGGGGATACTAGGCAGCCACCACGTGAGTGCTGGGAATTGAACCTAGGACCTCTACAAGAGAAACAAGCACGAACAAGCAAGAACAACCACAGAGCAATCTTGGCAGCCCCCAAAGGAAGACCTTAAAGGATAGGGTCTGGACATGTTCAACACCTGTAACTCTAGAACCTGGTGGTTCGGTTTGGCCAAATACTGGAACTTCAGCAACCATTTTGGCCTGAGAATACAAAGGGAAGCCACAGATACATACAAAGCTATGTATGAGCATCCAAGAAAAGGTAGAACAAGTTTCCTCCAGGAGAAGATAGAACAATTCAGTTTCTCAGCTACACTGGGGGCTGAAGCTGTGAGTATAGAGGGGTCCCTGGAAAATATCCTTCTCAAGTTTTTCAGTTGATTCTAATTAGAGCTGAAAACTCTTGCCTCATAATTCAAATTAGCTTGCCAAACCCACCAGGAATATGGCAAAACAGAACAATGTTATTTGCTTGTAGAAGTTGTTTTTTTGAAAAAGAAAAAGATGAGTATATGAGGTTTTTTTGTTTTGTTTTGTTTTGTTGTTGTTGTTGTTTTTTGCCTGCATGTGCATATGTGTATGATTTGTATGCGTTTGGATCACGTGTGTGTGCATTGCCCCAAATGGCCAGAAGAGGGCACTGAAGCCTCTAGAATTGCTTAAGGTGGTTATGAACCATCGTGTAGGTGCCAGGAATCAAACTCAGATCCTCTAGCAAGAGCAGACAGTGTTCTCAGCCACTGGGCCATCGGTTTAGCACTGGTTCTTTGATACTGAATGAGTTCTTCCTTGCAAGGACTAGGGGTGTATGAGAAAGAGAAAATAAATGGTCCTTCTCTACATTCTAAGTTGTAGTGTGCTGGGGTGGGCAGCGCACGCTGAGAATGAAATGAATTGTGACAGGCTCCTCAGGAGGGATTTCTGTTAAAGAGATGAAACCAAGAGCAAAAGGGAAAAGGCTTCTGGTCCAGGATCTGGTGCCTACATATGTGCTGCGTGTGTGTGCACTAAGTAGTCAGGAGTTTGGAAAATGAGCATAGCACCCTTAGAATCAGTAGATGACAGAACTCAGGAGAGCATACGCTCACAGGGTATGGTCTGTAATTCATCAGTGTCTGTTCACACCCTCGTAATTCTCTACTTAGACATTTAGATTTTTGTTGTAGCAGAAATTGACCCCAGGGTCTTGTACTTGCTAGGCAAATCCCCTGCCATTGAGCTGTATCCCTCCATGTTCTTTAAATCCAGAGTCCACTGGTCACTCCAGTCTAGTGTCAGTCACTACCCAATAATCTTAAAATGTAGGAGCCATTGCATGTGTGTGCATACAGTGACAAAGAGTAAAGGATTTTTGAAAACACTCAGATTCCAACCTGAAAAACATTCTGTTTCATCCAATAGGGCAACGACTTTTGAGGAATGGCATTTCAGGATGACCTCTGGCCTCCCACCTTCACATGAGTACAGACACAGACAGAAACACACACACAGACACACACACACAGACACACACACACACAGACACACACACACAGACACACACACACAGACACACACACAGAGACACATATACAGACCACACAAAGAGACACAGACACAGACACACACACACACACACACAGACACAGACACACACACACACACACACAGACACAGACACACACACACACACACACACACACACACACACAAACACACATATACACACACACAAAGTTGAATTATAACAAACACGCTTGTAACCATGACAGATCTTTGGCAATCTTAGCAGACATTCCACAAAACTGATTCCATGGTCTCTTGCTCTCTGGAAGCCAGCAATACTGACTGTTTAGAAATGATTATTTAAATACCGAAGTCTTCTAACCAGTAGCTCTCTCACATTGCTGAATTCCCTCTGCTCCTTGCCCCAGAGAACAATACTTCACTTTTAGTGATTTCACTATATTCAGACAGTAAGTTGCGAATGTGAATTTTAAACTCTCAATTCACAAACCGTAACCGAGGGCTTTTCCACCCGCGCTGCAGTTCTCGAAATAATGACTCCAAGATTTATTCTTTATGAATAAGCCTAGGCCATAAGCTTGGGCATGTTCATCTTCTAGTTCACAACTCAATTAAGCCATTTATTCTACTCTATGCGTGCCACATGGCTTGTTTCCTCTTCTCAGTTTCATGGGTCTGTCTCCTCAGAGTTCTGGATGAATCTCTCCCTGAGCCTGTCTCTTATCGCAGAGTTACTGTCTCCCTACTGGAACTCCCACCCGCTTGTTTCTGCCTCTGCTAATAGGCTATCTGCCTTTCTTTTGGGGGAGCGGGATGGGTGATTCTTCCAATATAGTACACAAGGGATTCTCTCTAGAAATAACAACTAAAAACAGTTTAGGTTCTCAAAACTACAGAAAAGTGTATTAAAATACAATCTTTGTCATGTCAAGAATAATCAAGCTTTTCACACGTCTTCTGCCCATTCACCAGGATTATGGGTTCTTTTGAGATAAAGGAGCTTCCCTAAAAGGGGTCATAGCTATGACTCTTGTGATTCATAAACCCCTGTTACCTGGAAATAATGTGCCTTGCTGTACACGAATGAACAAAACACTTGTTTTTAAGGACAAGGCATGGAGTAAAGTAATGTGAAAATAGTGTTTTCCATGGCCTATTTATTTTATTTTTAATGGAAGGAAATTATTGCCAGCTGTGTTGTGTTCTCACCCCTCCCATGACTTTTTAAATGAATCTTACAATAAGATGATTAATTCTGCACTCTTGGAGGCTTCGGGGTGAATGGTATTGAGTAAGCAATTATCTTAATCCACTTCTGTTTGTTTTTTTGCATACCCCATGATGAAGGTAATTTTTGCCCCCTCCCCACCCGGAATAATCTTTCTACCATAATTAGGCATGTATGGGAAGGGTTTTACACATATGTCCAAGGAGTTCGCTCACTCTCATTAACCAATTTGAGCTGCAAATTACAATCAACCTGTCTTATTCCAACAGATGAAGTTCATGACACCAATTGGATTCATTTCTCAGCTAAGCTGCCCACTTCATACTACCGACCTTAAGACAATATTAAATCATTTGTTTATGGAATAAAATAAGAAAAAGCAATAGGGAATGATCAACTATTGATTTGGTTAGCAAAACAAGTATGAAGTGGTCAAATTTTTCTATTAATTTTTGAGATTATAATAAATCACATAATTTTCCCTTTGCTGTTTCTTTCCCAAACCCTTCCATAATCTCTCCTGGCTTTCTTTCAAATTCATGCCCCATTTTCCTTAATTATTGTTAATGCATATATATACATATATACACATATACACATATGCATATACATTCATATATATCTTATACATATACATACATATATACACACATATATATACATATTACACATACAAATACTCATGTACATCACATTCATGTACATATACATGATATTCATGTTCATATACATATATCATATCCATTCACATATATGTAATATACATCATATACATATACACCGTATACAATACATCATATACATATACACACATTATATTTACATATATATTCCTAAATATAATTTCTCAGTCTGTATACTGTTACTTGTGCTAATATTTTCATTACTGATGTCTTTATATGAGGTAGTCAGTTGATTTATTCTTACCTGGAAAGACTATTTCTGTTCCCAGCTCTCAGAATTACTCAGCTACCTGGAGATATCTTATAGAGTTGAGGCGTTCTGGCCTTTTCACCATCTAGCTCTTCATGTCTAGTACTGTCACCCTTGCTCATGTCTAGAGGCAGTCATGGTGGTGAGGATTTATGGGTGCAGCTTCTGAAATTATTAGGAGACACAGTTCCATAACAAACTTTTCGATCTTCTGGCTTGTGTAATATTTTTGCTTCCTTTTATGCAATTTTCCCTAAGTTTTACATGCAAGATTAAAAAAAAATTCTGCAGGGAAAGGTAGGTCTTAGAGGGTGTGGCAGAGAAGACTTCAGGAGGATGGCGTTGAGCAGCTACTCGACCAATGTGATTGTGTGTGACATTGATATGCAGGCATGGTATTGATTATGGACCTGGTAGCCCGAGCAACAAGAAATACCTCTCTCTCTGTGTGGAGAGTCTTATTACGTAATGGATGTTTCTAGCCTGGGCCTTTCTTATAACGTCCACCACTATGCAGAATTGGCGAGCAAGCCAAGTGAGAAAACCAGTTGGCTAATTGGATCGCTTTTGTCCCATGCTGTCCAATTCCTCTTTCTTTGGAAAGTCGGTTGTGTTAGATGGGGTTTTGCTGGGGTGAACCTGTGAAGGAGTGTTTTTCTGAAGCAGACACGAGTGAAGGACGTTTTCCTAAAGCAGTGCTCTGTTATAGCAAACACGTGAAAGGCCTTGTGATGAAGGACTCTTTGCTAGTGACATGCGTCTATTAATCCTCCTTACGGTGCATAGATGAGCTCCCTTTGTTGGGAGCCATAGGGAGAAACCCACCCACCCCCCCAAAAAAAAACGTCTTGTGGTGTACTACTGCTTCTTGACACTTCTGTGGACTTGGGCTGATTGGCAGAGTGATGTCAGCTGAGACAGACTCGCATGGAGTTTTGCTGAGATGGTGCTGCAGCAAAACACATGCTGAGCCAAGACCCGTGGAGGACACTGTTGTGTAGCCTTGGAGTTCTCTCTGAATTTGTAAAATAAAGGCTAGAGCGAGAGATTTGGGCAGAGGGAGGAGTCGGGAGCGAGAGGGGAGGAGTCAGGAGAGGGGAGGAGTCAGGAGGGGGAGGAGTCAGGAGGGGGAGGAGTTAGGGGAGGAGAAAGGAAAGAAGCGAGGAGAGAGTTGTCGTGGGAGAAGGAGAAGCTGGAGACCTGGCAAATAAAAGGTGCAAGGGATGAGGGATTTGGGAGCTAGGAATAGGACAGTGTAGGGTGGATCTGCCCAATCTAGACGCTAGATTGTTTTCATATTAATTGAGTTGCGTTTTCTTTGTACCGGGCCGATTCGGGTTGGAGAGGAAACTGCAACAGGACACATGCTATTTGGAAGGAGAATAAATAGGACCCAACAGACTGTGAGAGGAGCTTGGCCTTGGAGTTTGAGACTTGCTCATGGAGCTCCCATCTTGGTCTCCCATCTTCATTTTGCTGAGAAAGGTACAGCTGAGAACTTCTCCCCGCGTTCCTGTTGGCCCTCGAGTCTCCAGCTGACTCACAGTGATTCAGCCGAGGTCTGGTTGTCCCTGCCAGATTGTGCTATTACCTAGCACTCCCGACACTACTGAACTGCATGGTTGATGTATTTCCATGAAGTGTTTGTGAGTGGATCTTGCCGCTGCTGCTGCTGACCTGTGAACTGAACTGCTGATTTTCTGTCAACGCAGATGGGATTTGCTCCAAAGAACCATTTCTAAAACAGGTTCGCTTCCCCCATATCCTTTCCATTCCATTATCTCTCGTGGGTGGGGGCTAGAGGGAGGTTAATGCATTTAAGAACCATCATTAAAAGAGGGCCTTGAAAAAAACTACAGTTACATTTACTTGTTTTTCTGTGTGTATACCTGATAGCCTGCACGCCTGCCTGTTCATTCCCTATTTTCATGTAGTATTGTAATGGTCCAGGAACAGAAACAAGTTCTCTAGGGTTCCTCTCGCATACAAGAACCAGGTGTTGGCTTACTTTTGAGGCCCGCTGATTTAACCAGGATCATCTGTGAGACCATGGGTTTAGGATTGTTGACTAAAGTCTAGTGACCTCTTTAGGGGCTACACAGTTGAAGAACTTGACTGCTCTTCACCCCGAGTCCATCAGTAACAAATAGTTAGACAGGAAGAAATAGGTCCTGTGAGACCCTTTGAATCCCCCCTGATCATAATTACCTGTTAATAGAGCCATTCTTATTAGGTCAATTGTAAGAATCACAGCTGCTGTGAGATCAAGAGTAGCTGGGCTGTGTCATACTTAGAAGACAGCATTTCACAGTCCTCTCGTTATATTCAACCTGTCCCCTCCTTAATGATGATTCTTAAGCCTCTGATTCTAGGAGGAGGTGGTAAAAAGTTCCTGTGTACATCTAAACACCCAACTATCCCTTATTCTCAATAACTTAAGCAGCCAGACTTTTGTGTTCTTTTCTTATAAAGAAAAGCTTCTCTAATGAAGGTTAGGAGTAGCGTTTATGTATAGGTAGGTAGGGAATATACATATTTTCACACTAGTAATTTTGTCCTTGGGACATAAGACCTTCTAAGCCATGAATCATTTACTAGGTTTACAGTACCAGCCATGGACTCTCTATTGTTAACTCTGCCTCAAAACAAATTATAATAGAACCGTTATCCTATAATAGTCACACCAGTATTTCCCCAGTTGGCACTTCTTGATTGGCAGGTTGGTATTACAGTTCATAGAATTCACCTCGGGGGAAGACTGCTGATACCTTTTCTATTCTAGATACCTAATTCTGTTCTGTATTACCTTTTGGTGTTTTGGAAGCCTGGCGTCCATAGGCATACCTAGACAGTGGAAGCCTGCACTCCTAGGGCAGTTACACCATTTCAGAGAATTTAGCTGAGAGCTATTAGCAGCCCGTGTTTCTGTAGAAAAGACAATGCATATTTTGTTATTGCTTTGAGAATTTTATACATTGTATTTTGATCATTTTTACCCCTCCTGACCAGACCCACTCCTGTATCTTATGCATAGGCAAATCTATGTCATTAAAATATTACCCAGCCCAGTTAGAGCTTGCTACATACTCTTCAGTGTGTGAGAATCTATCTGAGAATGTTCTCCTTAGCAGAGGACACACGATTCAAAGAAATTGAATCTGGCTTCTGTCAACTACCAATAATTCCTCACCGAGGGATAGGACTTTGTGACTACCTTACCCCTCTATGGAAAGACTCTATTTTGATTATCTTAATTAAAGGATCTGAATTGTTCACCTTAGTATCTAATACTGTCGAATGGACTAAAAGGACCATTAGATTTCTAATATTTCCTCATAAAGAAAGATGTCTGATTTGCTTGGCTATTCTAGAAAAAAAAAAAAAAACAAAGGAATCTGAATTTTAATGAATTCCTCGAAGCCAAGCTTAATGTCATTACTTGTTCCAAAGTACGTTCCTTGGCAATCTTCTTTTCTATTAATGACTTTATTTAAATGTCGTTTGAGTTAAAAAAATTTCCAGTGATAAACTTCTTACTTCACTTTTGCCCATTGTATACTGTCATCCAATCATTAGTCTGAAAAACTTGGCAATAAGAACTAGGAGTTTCCTCAACTCATATTATGGCAATGTCTCACCAACATCATTGGTATATTTAATTACTTTTGCAGTGATCAAATTTGGGATATGAACGGTCCCCTGAATCACCTCAAAAATAAATAATGTCCTGTTCCTCAGCTACTGACACTATTCTGAAGTGATTGTATCTATGGTAGGGATAGGGTATTGTGTCAGTGGATGAACCCACTAATGATGCCATCCTCAATAAATGACTAGGAAATGGCCCTTAGTTTGAGGAAATAATTCCAGGGACATGTTGTATATGTGCATAAACATTCATGTATATATGCATGTAAAAATAACAATCAAATATGGGAGGAAGTTGAGAAGGGTTCAAGGAGACAGGGAGAGTCTGAGGGAAGAAATGGCGTAGGGGAAGTGATGATATCATTCTCCTTCAATGAAGGTAGAATCTATTTTAGCTCATGCGTTCAAAGAGTTAACAGCAATGAGCCGCTGGCTCTGTTACGTTTGACCTCAGGTAAGGCAGAACATCATGGAGGTGGGAGTATAGCATACATGAGGCTCTCACCTTTAGTACCCAACAAATCAAAAGAAAGTGACACGGAACAGGATGTATACTTCCAAATTATACCCTCAGCGTCCTTTGTCTACCTAAATATACTTGCTGTCTGCCAGTTCCCAATCATTCCTCTAAATTCTGAAGCCATCAGTGGGTAAATCCTTTAAGTGGGCTGAAGCTTTCCTGATTTCATCCCCTCTCTCAAAGGCTGACATTTTAACATTTCATTAGGAGGTGAGCCTTCAACACATGGCTGTAAACGAGCGTATGTGATGCAAATCATGACAAGTCCTTAACTAAAATCATTGCCAGAATGAAGTACATGAGATACAAGGAAGGGTTACATCGACAGAATATAGCAAGGAAATGTTTACCCAGGATTAAGGCTTTACCATAAAGCCTCAATATAATAAATTATACTTATTGTATATATTGTATTTATAAATAAATGAAAATAGCAAAAGCCCTCTAGAACTTTCATAGAGTATGATTAGGAGAAATAATTATAATCCCTCAGCCTAAACGGACAAGGGCAGGTCAGGAGACTATGGAGGAGGCAATGCCGTACGTGATCTTGATGTACAGTAATAAAGCTATGATAAAGCCTTGGATAGGTAAAGATGAAGAATAGGGACCAAGGAGAATAAACCATTAGGATCCTTCTCTCTCTCTCTCTCTCTCTCTCTCTCTCTCTCTCTCTCTGTGTGTGTGTGTGTGTGTGTGTGTGTGTGTGTGTGTGTGTCTCCTGGTCTCCTGGTCCTTTGTAAAGACTGAATCCAGAGATATAAGAGGCAAGAATGTGTCCCATTCTGCCAAACACAGCATGTTGGTGGACCTAGAATAGAAAAGAAAATGAGCAGAAGCGCTGAGGACAGAGGGAAGACGGAGATGACCAGTCTTCGTAGGCAGCGTGATTTAGCTGGAAGACTTTTAGCTGCTGAGTTAGAATGTACTCACTAGAACCAGGATTCAATCCCTCCCTAGCTCTGTTAAGGAAGAAATGAGAAAGTGCCAAGTGATTTATTTCATTTTTCTGGTTAATGTTTACAATAGTTACACGTAGCTAATATTGACTGCTCCAATCAGCTAGTGTCCGTGTTGAGAGCTGTTTAGCTAGGTATTAATTTTGATCACGTACACATGTGTATGGTTGTGTTTTGAAGGCATCTGGGTTGGTGGGGTTTTCTTTTTCACCTCACCCTCCACCTCCGGATGCCAACCTGTTGGTTGATCACCTGCGTGTCCATTCCTGCTTTATCAGATGATTAAACTCAGATGATTAAAATATACCGTTTACCTCTACAATGGCTATTTTATTTCCTCACTGCCCGTTACATGCTGGCATTTTCCTGCGTTCCAGAGAAAGCAGGGCAAACTCCTGGGAGAATTCAGAAGAGAATACTGTTCCCTTCCTGACGCAATTCAAAGGGCTTGCTGGATCATTACAGTAATTTTAGAATCTGTGAAAACCCCTCTGGCCCCCAGAAGGTGTTGAAGGCATAGGAAGGGAGCAATGGACTTGAAAGGTTTCTTCCCATCTGGCAATTCCCTCAATGACCAAGCTGAAAGAGGGCTGCAGAGAGGGAAGGCTCAAGCAGTATTATGAGGGCAGCTTCCCACTCATGTTCAGGAAGCCATTGAGACAAAGGGCTCACAGCAGTGGCCACATGGTCAGGAGACTCCACAAACATGTGGCTTCCTCTGTTGTTTCCTCACAATTAATTCGTTCTCTCTCTCTCTCTCTCTCTCTCTCTCTCTCTCTCTCTCTGTGTGTGTGTGTGTGTGTGTGTGTGTGTGTGTGTGTGTAGGTAACAACACTGAAGGTGTAAAAGAAAAAAAAGAAAAATAATTGACTTACCTTTTCAAAATCATTTAAAGAGTCAATTCTAATAAAATAGCCTAAAGCATTTATCTTCACTTCATGAGAGAGAGAGAGAGAGAGAGAGAGAGAGAGAGAGAGAGAGAGAAAGGAGCCTATATCTAGAGAGTAACACAAAGATGAGTTTTACGTGCATCTTCTATCCCATGACATCACTGAACCATAGAATATTTAAGAAGACATTAATCCTCTATTGTCAAAGTTTTATCTGCAGTCTTTTCTTCTTTCAAGAGCTGCCTATGATAACTGAATTAATTTGGGAAATGTTTGTGGTGTCTTTGAGAATGACAAGGTCCCTTTGACACTTTAGTGGTCTTAGGTCAGGGAGCTAGGGTTCTAGAACCTTGCAGGCTAGCAACATTCTCTCAAGGCAGCTCCTATCAGGCTCTTGTCTAGCAAAACCCAAAACAATAATTTTTATGGTTGCAGGGTGTTTGAAAGAAGCAATTTATTATTGGCAGCTTATGAGCAAAGAGGAAGACTGAACTCCTGTGCAGGACGGGTCCCTGGGCATGGGACACCATTAAAGGTCATTGTCATGGGTTTAGTAAAACTTTACTGGATAGAAGAGTACAGAAGAAAGAAGAGTTGGACACTCCTCAGCTCAGGTGTCCAGGTGCCTGGAAGATTCAGTGATGGCTTTAGTGTGGTCTCTAGGGAAATGACACTCCTTTAGGAGAAAAGAGAGAAGGAAAAGAAATCCAGACTCACCTTCTGCCATCCCTAGCCTCTGGCCATTGCAGAACCAAAGATATTTTGGCTTAGATACTTCTGGGAACTGAGTCTCTAGCAAGAACGGGGCTCTGGTGTTTCCAGGGCTATTTCTGGCTTTTACACATTAAAGAAACTGCTCATGTTCTGGGGTCTTGATGCTTTGAAACTGTCCTCCTGAGAATATTGAAAAGCAATGTGATATGATTGGCAATGCTCTAGGAGTTCTTGTGTCGTTTGTGACTTATCAAATTTCTATAAACATATCTTTGTCTTCACCTGAAACTAGTAAGGACATAGAGACTACCCCTCCATACACTTTCACAAATTTTAAGAAGAAACAATGAAAAGGTTCGAGTAATCATTGATATCATCAATTACCATAAGTAATAAAAAATTCATGATGGTTTCTGTAAGAAAAGTATAATCATGTAGACTTCTTTTAGAGGTACATTTTGACATTAGCTTGAGTAACATGGAGGTTTCATATTTTCTATATGTATTTTTTTCTGATTTCTGGTTTCACAGAGGGAGTTCTTGTGTTTTCTTTGTTTTTATAAATTTCATCAGTAATCACCATCATTTATACATATACCTTTTATTGGCAATGTTCTTATAATAAAGTTTTAAATAAAAATTTAGATAGTCTTCATCAGTGCTACATATGCGTATATAGCCTATTTTATATATGCTTACATATGACATCATATGGATGGTGGCTATGATTGACTATATCTGCTGTGTATATGGTTTCAAGGAAATATATGCATGTTTTCAAGGATTCAGGACATGAGAAACTGCCCATGTGCCCAAGATCGATTGTCTTATACTCATGCACATACAGACATCACTAAGCATATTCAGCAGGAAAAAAAACAAACAGAAATGACTTTGCTGAATTGCACTTATATATTCAATTATCCCACTTAATATATTGTAATAATATGTAATAACTTATATATTCAATTATTTTTGTATTGGAATATACAGTCTTTGCTAATATAATGTGAACTTGGTATAGTATAAAATTTTAATGTGATATGGACACTTACATTTGTAGACCAGAAATGCAAAACTTGTTTAACAATAAAAAGCCCTTCATACTGTTCCATTGTGAATGATTCTGGAAGAAAAGGGAGTGTGGCGTGAACATGGGGAAGCAAAAGAAAACGAGGAAATATGCTTCTATGAAGCGAATGCTTAGTCTCAGAGATGAGCGACTTAAAGGAAAGGTTAGGTTGAAAACAAAAAAGAGAGAAAAGGAAGACTCGCGTGTGCAGAAGGAGAGAAGTCCCAAGCATCCTTCCTTCATGTTCTCCCAGAATAATACACAGCTGGGTCCACCTGACCGCATCCTTGTGGATGACAACTCCATCCACTTTTCCATTAAAAGCCAAACTGGACTTAGTGCAGTCCATGATGAACTGTCTGTGTGCGAAGTGTATCCCTTGTGTAATTGATTGTGTAAAGGCTGAAATTGAGAAATTGGGACAGACATATCGAGTGGCACTAAGAATCGCCAAGGATCCATGATTTGATCAATTACCATGTACACACAAAGGAACCTATGCAGATGACGCCTGGTACAGAGAGTAACTTGCACAAGTGCTACATTGTGGCCACAGTTGACCCTGAGCTCAAAAGAAGAATCTGGAAGATCCCAGCATTACTATCTCGTACATTTCTAACCACAGATAGAAGATCGTTGGATGCCAGATGACTACTGATCCCCTCCTTCTAATTCTCACTCCACAGAATCTGCCTGCCATTCTTGGACCAGCTTTTTCTCATCAGTTAATTAAACACACTTTGTGATTTAAAACAAAAACAAAAACAAACAAAAAAACTTCATGCGATTTACTAGATTAGCCATGTAGAAACATTGACAATTTAGATAGAAACATGTAACATAATACAACACCTGTCTGTGAAAATACTTTGTTCTAATAAAAGCATCAACAATGATGTGTCATTAGCACTATTTGAAAGACTATTCTTACTAATATTTTCATACAGTATATTTTGGTATATGCAGGCAATAACAATTGATTAAAAAAATAGGCTCTGAATTTGAAGCAGAGTGGGAAGGGTTATAAGGGATGGTTTGGAGAAAGGAAAGGGAAGAGAGAAATGGTGTAATTAAAAAATAATTTTAAAACTGTTACACAAAAATATCCCACAGTGCACCTAAAGGGGAGGAAAAATAAGGGGGAGGGGGAGTTGGGGAGAATTGAAGGGATAAAATTGATTGAAAAACCATTATATACAGGTTTCAAAAAGAATGAAGAAGAATATCCTAGAGAAAGAGAAGGAGCATTGACATAAGGAGGAAACAATTTAGAAAACTAATTTTCCCTGGTTTTCCATGACTTTGTCTTTGTCTTATCATGGGAGCTCTGTACTACTCCCTACACTCTGCCCCACAATGATTCTGTACACCATACCCTCTCATCCCCTGCCCACGGACCAGCGTCCACATTCCCTTCTTCTTTTATGTTCTAGCAATTAGATAACAAGTTGAATATTTGAATATAGATCTTGTTTCCTGAGGTTTTTATTAATACACTTAGTCATGTTTAACTGAATGTACCTAGATGTTTCTTCTTCTACCTGCCACGTTTACCTATACTTTGTAGTCCGTGGCTTTCACCCTGTAATGGCAAAACACTTTCTTATCTCTAGCCTGGTTTTTATTTCTTTAAATTTTGTAAATTTTGAAAATATCTATCTATTCATCTATCTATCTATCTATCTATCTATCTACCTATCTATCTATCTATCAATCTATCTATCATCTACCCATCCATCCATCCATCCATCTATCCATATATCTATTCCTAATGAGAACTAGGGAAATATAAATGGTGTCAAAATGCTCATAAACTGAAGAATGGAGAGATAGATCAGCTGAGTAAGAGTGGTAACTACTCCTGCAGAGTAGGCAGTTTTGGATCTCAGTTCACACATGGCAGCTCACAACTGTCTAGACTTCCTCTTGCTGATCTGATACCCTTTTCTGGGTTCCAGAGGCACTACACACTCAAGGTGAACATCACCCAGACAAACATAATAAAAAAAAAAATACAATCGCACCATCAGCAGCATTATGGTTCAGAACGTGAAGCGCATTGGTAGCAAATTTGAAGCATAAATTTGATAAAATGTGTAGCCCAAGGTGACCTCAAACTAAAGGTCTCCCCACTTCCCATCCCTCTAGAATCCAAGATCATATATGTGTCCTAGTATACCTGGATATGGGTGTAATCTTTTTTAACTTCTTTAGTTTTGAGGTTCCAGCCTATCTATCTATATATCTATATCTATATCTATATCTATATCTATATCTATATCTATATCTATATCTATATCTATTTACAAACATGCAGCACTATCATATTGAGGACAACCCCAAAATGATGCAAAGCCTCGAGCTTTGTTTACCTGCTGTTGGAATGAAGTACTGCTTCCAGGGAGGAGGAGGTGCTATTACAGGAAACGCAGAAGGCTAAGAGGAAGTTCCTATGAAGAAACATGACCCCTTTCTTTGTACCCAATTTACCTGTATTTAGTCAGGGTCAAGAGAGAACAAAGTACTGATGCAGATGGCCACATCCCAGTCCCACATCCCAAAATATATAGAGAAGAGATGCAAATTTGATGATGACAAACACTAGTTTCCTAAAAAGTGCACTGTATTGGCTATGTAACTGTTTATAGCTTATACGTGAGTGTTCAGCTCTGATACACTTTATCAATATGTATGAGGATATTAAAATTAATGTATCTTGGGAAGATCAATACAATTACAAACATCAGGAAAAAATGTCTGTACTTCATGTTTCTTGTCTACCAATATGAAATGTTTAAATCTAGAGGACCATGTTTGGAAATTTACTTTGAATGTGGTTATAATGAATACTTGAGTTTGTTTTAAGTGTATATGCACAAATTTGTGGCCTTGTTGTAGTAGGAGGAACCTGATTTTGCTTGAGGTATCTGTATGTGGATCACTGTGTTGGTCCTGTGGTGTCATGAGTTTACTGGCAATAATACATGTTATAAGAATACAAATCAAGGACGTAGGGATCATCTTCCCTAGGAAATACATCTTCACACGAAGGCTTGCCTATGCATAACTTACACTTGACAGAACTTCATGGGCTTCCCCATCCTATGACATCACTAGTGTATGATTTCTAATTACGAGTATCTCTCCAAGGAATCTTCCATTTCACATTTTATTTCATGGTTTACAAAGTCCCTAGCCTCATGCAATGCCTTGAAATCCTCAAGGTAGTTGAGCATATGTCTTAATGAGACATGGACAGCAGCTAGTAAAAGTCTAGTAGAATGTGTCAGAACTGGGCGTTAGACCTGTAGTTCAGATTCCGAGCCATGTGTTCACTACTACATGCTGAAAGTCCATCCGTGAGTGGTCTTCTACTCCCAGTGACTGGTTTTCTAGTTTACTCCAGACAAGAAATTCCCACTGCATCACTCAGATCAACAGAGCTTTTGTAGAACAAGAGAAGGACATTTTATCAATTCACCATTTGAGATAAAAAAAAAAAAAGCCATGACTTCAGCAGGTGTGAGCGGTCAGCAGGTGTGAGCGGTCAGCAGGTGTGAGCGGTCAGCAGGTGGGAGGTGTGAGCGGTCAGCAGGTGGGAGCGGTCAGCAGGTGGGAGCAGCTGCCCTTGCCTCCTTCTCTTCCACCCACTCAGAAACAGTTTTAATAGCGTGCATACATGCCAGTGGGGTGTCAAGGACTTAGGAGAGTGTCCTAACTATGGGAATTGGTTAATCATTTCACCTGATGTGTAAGATTCACTTATTTTATTGCTAAAGCATTTTAAAAGTAATAAAAATAGGGGATAGGTTTTGGGAAATTTTCATTGAAATTATAGCGAGTAAAGACACTGCTTTCATGCTTTCTGTAGGTTAGGCAGTATATGGGTATATACTGTGTTATTATTTTTACATCACAAGTAAGCTGTGTTCCTTTGATTTTATTTTCATATATTTATTTTTCAGTAATTTACTAATTTTATTCAATTTACAGCCTGATCACAGCCCTCTCTATACTCTCCTCCCAGTCCCACCCTTACTAATCTGTCCCCTGATTACCTTCTCCCCTTTCTCCTCAGAGAAGGGGAGTCCACTTTAGTTACCGCCTCACCCTAGAATATCCTGTCCCAGCCAAACTAAGCACATCCGCTCCCACTGAGGCACAACCAGGCCATCCAGATACAGGGAAGGAGATCTAATGGCAAGGAATAGACTCCACTTGTTATAGGACCCACATGAAGACCAAGCTGCACATTTGCTATAAATTATTATTTATTGTGTGGGGACATGCACAGACCAAGGCATCCGTGGAAGTCTGAGGACAACTTTGTGAAATTATCTCTTTCTACCATGTGGGTTCTGGAGATGGAATTAAAGTCTTCAGACTTGTAGGCAAGCACTTATACCTGATGAACCATCTCGCCAGCCTAGAAATATGGTCTTTTTAGGCTGTGTTGAAAGAACCACGCTGTATTAAATCAATACACATTTTCTGCTTGGGTTAATTCAGTAGCAGGGATGGCAAGGCTTGGAAGGATGAGAGAAATGAGAACCTGGGCATTTGTTCCCTCCCTGCTGTGGCTTAGGCACACCATTGTCTTGGCTTTGTCATGCTGCTGGTAGCTATACATGTTCTATTCACACAGTTGGGTTCTGTGTTCTTGTAAGCACACTTAGGAGTAAATAGCCACACTCCCTTATTCAGTAGTTTGGGGATACAGGTAGACCTTGACCCGTTCATTCTCTGTTTAGAATTCAATAACCACACACATGCTTGAAACCATTCTCCTTCAGTAGAGTGTCATACACACCTCAGATGATGCCCACAAAGGGTATATCGTCACCGCCATGGCCTCTCTCTGCTCACCGCTCATTTGTTGCCACCCTTTAATGATTCTGTTCTAGCTTTAGAGGATCTATAGTAACTACTCCTCAACTCGACTTCTGTCTTCCTGTGATTTCCAGTGATTTTGTATTCCCTATGCTCTTTGGATATTCTGAAGCTTAGGAGTCACCTAAGGAGACTTCTGATTGCCTTCAGGTGGCCACACGTGGTTATTTTTAATACATCATCTCATTTTGTTCATCTCCTAGTAATTGGTACCCAGAGCTCAGGATCGTTCCTTTCCTCTCTCTTCCTCCAGCCATCTGCAATCACCCCCCCAACCCCTGCCAAATTTTCTAATTGTTTAGAAGAAAATGACTTGTCAATATTTGAATTATTCCTAATGATCTATGCATTCTTTCCAAAGAAGGTGTAGCATATACTTACTCAAGAAATAAGCATAGGATTTAAATAGTGTGAGACTCCCCCTGTGGAAATGAAAGCAAACTTACTTCTACGGGACATATGCACAACTTCCCAGGACACATGTGGGTATGTCTGCATATCTGCTATAGCTAATATTCGAGTTCATTCTTAAGCAAATCTGTTTAGCCTTTCCAGCAGGCCTCCACAATAATAAAATTGTCAAGCCATTTTTCTTTAATAATTACTGACAACAGCTATAAATCCCTAAACTGGTCAATAACCTATAACCCAGCACCTTTCAAAATGGAATGTGAGAAATTTATGTTCTCTCGGAGAATGGCTTGTATATAATGTCCCAGACAGCAGTGCCTCCTGGGTAAGACCACCTTTTTTGAGCAATAACACAACCACAGTGGCGTGGAGCTCTCCCTCTGTCCTCCCTCCCCCATGTGTAACGTCTGAGACGGCTTTTTTTTTTTTTTTGGAAGGTTTGAATCACGCCCAACTTAACATATTGGGTGCTACCTTAGCACGTACAGCACTAAACCACCCCACAGCTCATTAACCTTTAGACTATAAAAAGGGGGGAAGAAAAAAACCTTGCAAAAACGTCAGTTTAACTTTCCATTTCAATAACAGGGTTTGGGGTTAACAAAGAAGAAAAGAAAAAAGAAAAGAAAACCCAACGAAACCTCAGGCCGTGTGGTCATTATTATTAGGAATCATTCGTGATTGTTTTAAGCCATAAAGTAAAGTCTAGAAAGAAAACTAAATTTAAGTTGCATCTTTGACACTGAATTGATTATGTTGTGTTTTTCAAAAATAGACAGTAGCATGAAATTATGCAGAAGTGTAAATGAAACAATCACAATGCGTATTTTAATATCTCCTAGCGTTCAATGAGTTCCCACTCATCAGTCAGTCCATGTGGGGCTTCGTCCGCTGCAAACGCATCAGGGGATCAAATAGAAGGGCAGAAGCCTGTTAGTGTTTGGCATTAGCTGGCCCAGTCTCCATTTTACAGGTGTTCCCCCCACTCCCTGAAGCCCACCCTCTTGGAACAAAGGTGACTCTCACAGTATCCAAAATTGTCGAAATGATGGTACTCTTTCTAGATTATTTGACACGCAATGTCTCTTTAAGACACAGCAGTTTTACGCATTAAAAATTATTAAGTGTCCACATTACCCTAGAATTATGAAGACCTAGAGCTTTCCTCTTCTCCATTGCCGTCATGAAGAACAGACAGAAGGAAACGTCTCCTTTAGGAAAAGAAGTATATGGATCCAACCAGAGTCTTTTAGACCTGGGACAAGGGGTTTCCTAGATACTCACCTTGACCATACTGGGGGCATGAAACACCATTAGAAACCCTGTCTTGTCACACTAAGGCTTTATGTGTATGTGTATAGACATATAAACATACCAAGTGCACATAAACACAAAAACACATAAACATAAATACAAATACACAGACACACACACACACATACACACACACACACACACGCACACACGCACACACACACATGTGTACATGGATGTTTGAGAAGGTAGCTAAAGTCCTAGGCTATTCACTGAGGCTAAGAAGACAAGGGCCTTAGGTAATTTTCAATAGATATGGAATTGGAGTAGAACCGGGGAAGGATGTGATTCTTCGTGCATCTGTGTGAATCCTAAATGTTAGTTCCTGAAGGAAAGCCTTTCGAGAAGACATGTGCTTGATGAAGAGAGTCAGTTGACTTTTTTCTCTCCCTTCTCACTGCCAGACTCTGAAATTTTATTATTAATGCAGCCTGCAATAAACATCATTCCTACTTGTTGGGCAAGGGCATTCTGGATTCTACTGTTGGGGAAAAAAATCTAGTGGGGAAGGAAGATAATTTGAGTTACAGAAAATCGTGTGTACTTTTGAAGCCCCTGGAAGAATATCATCAAGGGGCAAAGAGAGTTGGGGAGCAAATGCGGGTTCCCTAAAACCAGTGCGGTATTCCTGATATGTGTTACCGTGTGGCATAGGGCCATCGGGCTTACTGGTTTCTTGAGCAGCACTCAGACTCAAAGGCTCAGGCTGAAGCCCTCCCAGTAGCTCTGCTACACAGAAGGATGCTGGAAATCCACGCTAGAGGTAAGAGGGCAGCCAATAGGAGGCTATGAAAAGAACTGTGGCTTTTCAAATAAAGGTGGGGTGTTTCCGCCTCTCACATCATCTCTTGCCCACCAGTCCTGCCTCAGCCAATGCTCCTTCACTTTTGCCAGGTGCAATAAAAATGACAATAGCAATAGTTATCAGTCACACGATAACTTAAAAGATAAAAGCAATAATGACTGCCAATCCTATTTTACCATTAAATCCATACTCCCATTGCTCAGTATTATGTGGCAAATATCAAGATTTTTCCAGGAAATTTTAAATGTGTTTAATGAAGAAATGTAAAAATGAAACTATTCATAACGCTCCAAAACAATTAGAAAGATTGGTGTTGCCGCTGCTCCCAGGATGTCTGGAGACAAAAAAGGTAGTTGAAAACTTTAATAGAAAAATAAAACAACAAAACAACAACAAACCCAAAACAAAACAACCAACCAATCAGCAAGCAAATAAAACAAAACAAAAAACAAACAAACAGGAAAATTATGTTGTACTCAAACCATTTCGGCCCTTTCAGGACCTATTATTTTCATGTTTGAAAAACAAAGAGAAGGTATTTTCAAAAGTAAAGACGCAATGTCAGAGTGTCAGTCCTCCTGTACTCTTCAACACGTAGTGGGGTTCTCCTAAGAGCAGGCATTTTACCAACTTTCTCACTGCAAATTGCTGGCATAGGAACCTATAGCCGCCAAATCCAGTGATGACGCCATCCATAGGCGACAAGGACCCGCACATCTGTTGCCATGGCAACCTCTATACATTACCAGCGTTCACCTGACCCCCCTTACCTCTTACCTGTGCACAGTGGTGTGTGTGATTACAAGTAATTTAGAAAAAATAATTATCTATCTATCTATCTATCTATATATATACACACACACACATACACACACACACACACACACACACACACACACTTTGCTTTGTTTTCTAGATGTGTATATGGCTGTAGTGATGTGGCATTTTTTATGCCTTGAAGTTTAAGTATAAATTTCAATTAGGCAAACTTTACTCACACATTTATGTGGCCAATTCCTATATTACTGAAGAGGTGTAAGTTTGTATATAGCCTTTGGAAAACAATTTGGCATTATGGGGTTAGGGTAAAATTTTTTTGATTTAGTAACCATTGTAGGAATGTGTCATAAGGATGTAAACCTAAAATTAAAAAATATATATATGGTTGAAGATGCTGTCCTAAAATACCTCTTACAAACAAATGAAAATAACCTCATTTGCAAACCCATAAAGACATAAACGCAAAGACAACAATTATAGGACAGTGCAGTATTCGTACTTAATGGAACTTTATGTGTGTGGTGACAATAGTACTTAAAAGCTTGATGACATAGAAATGCACAAATAATTTGTCGAGGCAGGATAAGTTGCATACATACCTTGGTACATAGCTTCTAGATGTGTATCTATGTGTGTTTTCTAGATCTCTCTCTCTCTCTCTCTCTCTCTCTCTCTCTCTCTCTCTCTCTCTCTCTGTCTGATACACACACACACACTCTCACACTCACACATATACTCACACACACTAACACTCACACACACACTCACACACACACTCACACACTCACACACACACACACACACACACACACACACACACACACACACACACACAAATAGTGCATAAGCAGTAAAGCAACGTTGTTCCGGATATATTCCCATACTCTAAAGGAGTAAAGGTCTGCATAGTTACGAAATACAGTAACTAGTTTTGGATTGATGAATCAATTTCTACTACAGATAAGATATAGATATAAATGATACATATTATATTTTTATTTTACATATGATTATTCATTTACAGTATTTTCTTTTACTAACTCTTAAGAATCCACTGAAATTCACATTCTTCTGCTTTATTAATCTGGCAAAGCTGATGCACTTTTGTCCTTGTTAGAAACGTCAAGGTTTCAAGGGAAGAGTGATGGCCAGATGGATTTTTAATTCCATTAGACAGGAGTCATACAACCTCATGATCAGAGGAGGAGCATTGTGAGATAATCGCGACAGACGTTGCAAACACTAATGCCATTTCTTACCCATAACTCCTGCCACAGTCACC
Organism: Rattus rattus; assembly: GCF_011064425.1. Classification (NCBI taxonomy): domain Eukaryota; kingdom Metazoa; phylum Chordata; class Mammalia; order Rodentia; family Muridae; genus Rattus; species Rattus rattus. The sequence goes on from NC_046162.1 coordinate 77,619,943, forward strand.
CATAGTTGCAAAGACTGTTGGGAAAGAGGTTGGGGGATGGAAATCTGTGTCTGTCTGCACCTATGAGATAGGAAGAAAATGGTCATGGAGTTATGAGAGAAAAGCATCTGCACTCTGTCTTGTCACACAGATCGCCTTGCATATTTGTGATGCTGAGAGTAGTTTAACCATTTAACCCTCCAGTAAAGACGCCGTTTCTTTGGTCGAAGCTGGAAAGTGAAGTACTGAGTAGTTGGACAGACTTGGCCTTATATGTCATCACTGGGCCATCACTGGGCCCCACTGGGCCATCACTGGGCCCCAGCTGTTGGCATACCTGGGTCTTTCACACGTTTCTTACAGGGGCATTTTCTGTTCTTGAAATGCAGGTTGAGTTGAGGAAACACAATTCACACATGAACTTACATAGACGCACGACACAACTTTTCAATTTTCTTGCTGGTAAAACGTCTACTTTAGTTCCACCTTTCAAGGATGCTTCCTTCCATAGCTCCCTGACTGGAACTGATTTCATACTGTGTTTTCTGTCATCTGCTGCACTAAGGAAGCTGCTGGTGGGGTGACCTTTACCTGTACGCTGTCACCTTTAGGGGTTAAAATCAAACGAAGACTTTCAATTAGGCACCCCGAATCCCTGGCATTCCTGTGATTTCTAGAGTATATAAACTACAGTATATTTGAGTGTATTATCTGGTTGTGAGTCGACCATTTCTACCAGCGAAATCTGTTTCCTCATAGAAATGCTTGAGTCTCCCTTGAAGCAGGAAGGTACATTTAAAGAGCCCGCAGATTATTGACACAGTGGAAGCTGAGGATGTGATCAAGGATGAACGGTTTTGAGAAAAGGACTCAGAAGCAGAACTGAAGGACTCCTACTACCAGATGTTGGAACACTGTGAGTCTGGGTAAGAAAGTAAATATTTTAATAACAATAACTCCAGTTCATTAAACCCATGAAATCACAAGGATAATAAAAATACCACATAGGTCACTTTTTGAGGGGAACGATGATTTCTTAGTTTTTTACATTAGTCCGCGTCTATATTTAGTAGTTTGCACTTGTGATTTGGTGCATACATGCAGTGTGGAGGAAAACTCCATCCATGTGAGTTCTGAGGCAGGATGTCAGTCCATCAAGCTTAGAGGCCTTGCCCCCGGAGCTCTCACATAGGCTCCTAGGCATTCTTCTGTAAACCAGTAAGCAAAGAATAGTATCAAATGTCTACGATGACATTTATATATCTACTGTAGTCATGGTGACTAAATAGTATATGACTTAATATGGAATCAATTCACCTAGCTAATAAAAGGGGGGAGGTGACAGCGAAAGACCAAATCAGTTACTCCCAACCCCTTAAAGAACTTTCTGCTCTGTGAAGACGAAATTCTTTAATTTACAAGTCACAGAACCAATGTTGATTTTCTCAGGCCCGAAGGACTCGAACAGAGGATAAAGGGATAAAACTCCTGGTGAAGAGTTAAAGAACAAAGCTTGCAAAATAGGCCAGATGATTCTATTTACAGATGTGCAAGAGGCAGGGGCATGAATAGAAAAAGGAGTAACCAAGGTAACAGAGCGCCACAGGACAACTGTACAAGATTATACACCAACTATGGGTAAGATTTTTAATATGCCACCTCATGTAATCCCAATGTTCCCAGAGCCTCCATGGGAAACCCTCGTTTCATGAATCCGGAATTCAAGGGAAGTAATTGTGTCTTATCGCACACAAGAAATCGATAAGATCAGTGTTTAAATATAAAATCGAAAAACAAATGAAAGTAATTCACTCTAACAAAGGGCTTATCTTCACACTTGCTCGGAATTAAGTTAATAGTGATGTCCAGTAGCAAAACCTCTGAGGAAAGAGTCCCTTGGAGCAGGAAAGACACTTGGTCCTCAGCCTAGCCATGCTGGATCTTACCACAAATATGAAATATGCCCCAGGAACATTAACTGTAAGTTTATTGGTGCTATTCTTACAAGAAGAATGTAGGGTTTTTTTTTTTTAATATACCTAACGATAGCAACTAGGGTTCTTCATTAGTTTTTATTAAAATAATTCTTGGGTAAAACTGTTAATGTGGATGCTTTTAATATAGATGGGTACCTTTCAACTTTTCATAAACTTTGAAAAAACACATATAAAGCAACACCTAGAGTGTTACTTAAATTAATTTGCTATGCACATATAAAACCCTCTAAGGATGCCTCTCCCTTGGTGCAAATCTACTGTTTTACTTAGAGAATAAGACATGAAAACAAAGATTAGTAAGTTGCTTAATAATATGAAATTACAAATTAGGAAGCCAATAAAGAGCACACATGGATATCTCGGTTCTCACAGCTCAGTTTTCCTCCTCATTATCATTACACAATCATGGTCTCTCTTTCTAGCTTCTTTGGAATAAAATAATCTCACAGAAAGCTCTGTGGGTAGCTGAGCCTATTGTGGACAAGAGCATTTTACAATGTAGAAATGGTGTCTGTGTTGTAAATAGAGGTGATAATTTCTATTAATCTATCTAGAGTATCCCCTGGCATTTGGTTTGAGGAGGGTTTTGTTGTCATTTAATTATACATGTCATTTCAGTTGTCTAATGTATGGAAACATTCACAGGACAGCTGTTGAAAACCTCTGAGCTAGTGCTGCTCCCAAAGCAGCACTTTGAAACATGAACTTGAGGATATGAAGTCAACCACCCATCAGCAGAGTCATTTAGATAACTAATCCCTGAGACGGAAAATCCTATTGAATCTTAAAGATTAAACAAAACAATTCTATACAGACATAGTCAGGAAGCTGAATTTTCAAAACAATTTCTTATGAAGAATACAAAACAATTCGAAACTGTGCACAATGGTATATGCCTATAATCATGGTAGTTGAGAGGCAGAGACAGGAATATTGCCCAAACTTCAAGGCCATTTTTTGCAATAAGTTTATTAAGCCAGAGCCACCTAGGATGACTCTACTCACAAAAGGAACACAGGGACAAACAAGCAAATGAAACTAAAAGCAATAAAAATCAACAAACAGAACAAAACAAAAACTATGTGCAGAAAAGCAACTTGAGGGGTTGGGGATTTGGCTCAGTGGTAGAGTGCTTGCCTAGGAAGCGCAAGGCCCTGGGTTCGGTCCCCAGCTCCGAAAAAAAAGAATTAAAAAAAAAAAAAAAAAAAAGAAAAGCAACTTGGACAGGGCCATATCTCCCTGCTAGCAGGTTTCCCACGTATCCCTGGGTTCATGACCAGCACTGCCAAACAGCAAACAAACTAATAAGCAGACAGGCAAACAACAGCTCTTAGGGCAAACAAGACAGCTCAATGAGTGGAAATGCTCACTGTGCAAACCTGAGGACAATTCACTTGGAAAAAGAAAACCAACTTTTCAAAGCTGTCTATCCTCCAACCAACACCACACAAATCTCTTTCTGTCCCTATGTTTCTCTCTGTCTCTGTCTCTCACAGTCTCTCTCTCACACAGGTAATAACAATAATACAATTACAACATTTAACAAAAAAACAACTCTTCTAACCGAATGCCCCTTTAATATTTAGTTGTTTTAATAGAAACAATCATCTTTCTCTGTTTTTCACTACACAGAGTCCATGTTTATTTTTCCCTAAAAACAAAAGAAGAAATCTAATATTGTTTACTTTGTTTTAAATATATTGCCTAGTTCTTCGAAAGGGTTAAATCATTTCCTCCTCTTCGGCGCGTTTCTTTTTGTGTGTGAGGTTCCGTACTAACCCTAGCTCTGTCCAAAAGGAAATTAAAATGAAATACATCAGGCATGCTGGGACTTCACACTTCAGAGACTTACAAAGCAATATGGCCTGGTTAAATTGATTGTCACTTTAACTGCCCGCAGCTACTCTTCAAGAAGGGGGCTTATGGTTTTACTGTTCTTAACGGGACCATATCCCCTTTCCAATGGCTTAATTTAGGTTGTACTGAAATTCCTATTAAAATAAGGGTCATTAATATTTCATTAAAAGTACCCATGATGTCAGAAGCAACTGCTCCAGGCTTGCCAAGTTACAAAGAAAACTCTCTATTCTCCTTCGGGCTACTAACATCCTGATCATCGAATGTACATTTATAGATCTCTTTAACCTGAATTAGAAGAAATGCGACAGAGAGGAGTCTGTCAAGGAGCTATTACCCAGGGCCATTGATGCTTGGAAGTCCTCTCTTTCTGGCAGTTAGTGCTTAACAACATGACCATACAACTTGACTTCAAGGATGCACAGTTATCAATTCACGGCCAAACTTACCATTTAGATGACAATTGACCATTTATGGTCTTGACAGCATGTAAAATGAATATGGAGTATCTCTCAATGGGATATTTTAGTCATGAATGTCCCAGAACAAAGCCCTTAGAATTATGGCCTATGGGTGAAGAGTATATGAAATGTCAATCATATTTGAATTGCCTGGTGTCACTCATAGTTGCCTGCACTTAGTCACAATTTTTTTAACATTTGATTTAAAGAAAACAACCCTGCCATTTATAAACAATAACAGCTGAAATAGGCAGGCTGAATTGTACTGACTGGATCACTCAATGGCCTCAGAACTTACTCAAAGGATCTTCTTTGCCTAGTAACTTCTCTTGGCCTTCTGGTCTACCATCTTTCCATAGCATCCCATTCTACACCGTAAGCTGACCCCAGGCTTAAACCATTCTACATTCTAAATTAACCTTCCTCTCGTATCTTCGTCAGCCATGTTAGTTCTTCCCACCATATTCCTTTATTCTCAGCAGTTTAAAATGCATTCTATAAATACGTGTGTCTGCTCCATATGTATTTGAGTTTGAATATTCTCCAGGTCAAGCTTAAAACCCAACACACGTTGGAGGTGATAGATTTTCATTAGGAATATAATCTACTTAGTATCAAACAAAAATTATTATCAACGAACTAGGCTATGACTGAATACATACAGACATGTGCTTGGGCATATAGTCTGCAGACATTTGAGTAATTTAAATCAAATCTCAGTGAATAAAAGTCCCAGAGCTTGCTCTCTACTTCCTCGATGTGATGTTCCTCAATCATTGAAATGGTTAGTGCCTCATAGACATATTCAGAAATAGGCAGCACTCCCATTCAGACCCCTGAGGTAACTGGATTAAGACTAGACTCGTGGAAACAAAATGGTAAATCTAAGGGGAATAGACAGAACAAAGTAACTCTTCCATTTGGTTTTCTGGTTCAAGGAATGATTCCAAAAAAGAAATTCTATGAATGACACAAATATGACAAAAGACTGAAAAGCATAAAAATAGATTCCTCTGCTAAAAGCTAGAGAGGAAATATGGTCTGAAAGAAAGCTCAGGCATTCTGTCATACTGCTTTCTCTATTTTGTGAGTAAAAGTTAGAAAAACCACATTTTCATAATATTTAAGTGTTTTGAACAAACAGTGATACATGATTTCTAAGCTGGCCACATATGCATCGACCGAGCCAGGGAGCCTTTTCTTTTCTAAAATAATAAGTTGGCAACCCAGAAGACTTCCTCATGGTGTGCTTAGGCTTTACTTTCTTTCTAATTGCAGGGAAAGGGGAAACACAATCAATGTTGAGATGTGCAGAATCCATAGTCATATCATAAATTCTCAATTTGATCCCCAGGCCAAAGACATGGCGGTAAATTCTGAATCAGTGAGGGCAGGATTGAAACAAGACATGATGACTCTGGCCAGAGATACCCAGACCAAACTCCCTGCCTTATTTCTGGTACTAAATTTGTTTTTATTGTCTCTTGGCCAGGCCTGTAAGGAACAGAACTAGTGTATTCTGTGCTGTCATGAAATGAGGGTGTTGTGGGGACAGTAATCACAGTCCTTCATTCTCCACGTCAGCAGCCTTACTAGATCTGTCAATAAGCAGGAGACAAGACAAAGAACAAGGTAAGAAAGAGTGAAAGGATACAAGTGGGAAATATATTTAAATCACCGTTCCTTCGAGGGGCTGCAGAGGTGGCTTAGCAGTTGAGAACCCCTGCTGCTTTCACAGAGGGTTTAGCTTAGAGCCCCCAAACCACATAGATGCTCATTTTGTCTGGAACTCCAATTCCAAGACATTCAACACTCTCTTCTACCTTCCTTAGGCACCATGCAAACACATGGTGCCCATACACACACGCAATAAAGCTGTGTACGTAATAAAAATAGATAAGTATACTTTAGAAATTAAGAAACCATTTGACTCAGAACACAAAAGTATACTAACAGTAAATCACAGGATTCTTCAATTTTAGATTAGAATCTTGCCCTGGCATGGCATACGTGTTTTATATGGGAGCTTGTTTGCTTTCTTCAGATAATAAATGGAATTTCAGGTTAATGAAAGATTTACTACTATTTCCTGGAAAGGAAGGATGATTTTTTTAAGGTAACTAGCAAGCTGGTCAGCAATGGTAGAACTCTTATGCTACAGCGAGGGAATGTCATCACAGGCAGCACGTAAAAACAAACAAACAAACACACAATGGTGTGTTTCGTGTCCAAATAATGCTTTCCTTAGAAAAAAACCAACCTAGCTAATTTGCTATTCATAAAATAGTTTCACAGTCTTTCTGTGAGAGATCACCTTGATAATATGTTCATTAGAATTTTGGGATTCTTCGGATTTATGAGCAAAGGAAAGGGAGAAAAGGAGCCGTTTGTACATACTTCCGAGAGCCACGTGATTAATTTTCACTTTTCAATTAAACCTTGAAGTAGCCAAGTGACATACCATGGTACAGACGGATACATGTTGGACAGAAGGCTCAGTAGAAGAATCCTGGCTGCTCTTCCAGTGGGCCTGACACACACACAGGGCTAACAACCGCCTGTGTTTCTAGTTGCAGGGGATCCGAATACCTTTTCTGACTTCTACTGGCCCCAGACATTCACATGATGCACAGATATACGTGCAGAACAAACATATATACCGATAAACAACAACAACAAAACCTGTACACAGACCACAGAAAACTTTTTAAATCTAGAACGTCTTCGAAGTAAGATGCTGGCACAACATGACACACTCTCAAAGTTGTACTTGTAGAAATTAATCCTATTACTCTCTTCAAGTTAATTGTCCCAAATGTAATGTGTCGATCGGGACGTTATTAAGCATGCCTACCTTCCCCTCATACATAAATGCATTTTATTTTGAGCAATTCCACCCTTGATTCTTTCCTTCCAACTCCTCTCCTTTCCCACATACTCCTGCTCGCATCATGTTTCCTTTCACATATGTGTGTGTATGTGTCAGTGTGTGTGCATGTGCATATACATGTGCATGAGCCTATGCATATCTATATGTGTGATTTAATGAATGGACCTGGTCTAGTCAGGGCTACCTCCAGGCATGTGAGTTTCTGGTTGCTCACTGTAGCACAGGCAATTTACCAAAGGCCCAACCCTGAAGAGAATTGACTACGAACCAGGAAGTCAGAGACTGCCATAGCTTCTCAACTAGGAGTAGGGCCTTGTGAGCATCCCACCCTCATGCTTAAATCTTGTCTAGATGGATCTTGAGCAGGACTTTGAAAATAGCCACGGCTGTTGAGAGTTAATGGGTAAAACTATGTTCCAAAGATATTTTTCATGTAGGTTGGTTTTTCTGATCTCTGATGACCTTCAACCCACTAGGTGAGAGGCCTATCTTCAGGGCAGAAGGTCTAATATAGATGCTCTATTTGGGGATTAATAGGCCACAGTCATGTACTCTCTGTCTATTGACAATTAGTGTGTCTTTATCAACCTCCATCCACTGGAATAAAAAACAATCTTCTCTGATGAGGGATGAGGTCTTCACTAATCTATGAGCAAAAGAACAAGTGTTTAGAAGGTCATTGGAACTATACCTTGTTATCAATATGACAGTAGTATTTTCTCCCCTAGGATATATGTCCTCTTGAGCTCTGGGTTTCTGCTTAGGTTTAAAGTACTTGATGTGAGTTTCCTTCTTTTAAACAGGCTTTAATTCAATCAGACAACTGTCGGTTACCCCCAGGACATCAGTGACATAATGCACTGATGGGTTTGTATCGTCATGTGAACCATTAACGTAGATAGCTGAGTAAGACTGTTGACACATTTCATTTTCTGGCAAACTGCCTAGACACTGGAGGCACTCATAAGTCTAGCCATTCAGGAGAAAAGCTTCTAGTTTAGCAGCAGGTGTGTGTGTGTGTGTGTGTGTGTGTGTGTGTGTGTGTGTGTGTGTGTGTGCCATCTATGGCATGTGTGACTAGAGGCTAACTATCAGGAGTGGGTTCTCTCATTTCATAGTAGGTTTTAGGGATTAAACTTGTACCATCTATCTTCTGTGGCAGGTGCTTTAACCTAAGAGAGTAACAGGATTAATTTCTACCAGTACAGATATAAGGGTTTCATAAGTTGGATCATATCAGAGTCTTACTTCAAAGACTTTCTAACTTTTAATTATTTTGGGTGGGTGTATTAGGGTTTTTGTTCGTGTCTGCACATATGTCTGTGCACTATGTGTATGCATATTTCCACTATATATTTTCAATTTTTTCTTATGGAATCCCAGCAACTACATTCTCCCCTTCCTACATCTTATGCCAACTATTCTTATTTGAGTTTTAGATTAAGGCACCAAACCTAAATGAAAGGGATATCAGAAAGGAGAATTTCTATAGCTATCTCATCAGCACAGACCGGAAGTCCATCTGCTGTCCAAACAGGGACAGTTCAGCTCCACACAGTTGCAGAGTGGAACAGGCCGCCCATAGCTGTGTCCCACTCTGTTTGCCTCCCTTCTCTGTATGTATAGCCCTGTCTCTGACATCTTCTAGACCCTCTCCTAAAATACCAATGACAAGCTCTATCTAGTTCAGAGGACATCTCACTGTCCTCTAACTTTAGACTCATACAGTCTATTCTAAGGGCCACTCCTTCTGAACAAGGAAGAAGTCATTGAGCTATTTCATATTAATTCTGAGTGGTGTGGTGGTTGTATGGGTCAGCCCTGCTCTCCTGGATTTAGTCACATTAGCGACATTAGCTAGTATTTCCTTAATTCAATTTTCCCCCAAACAATCAAAAACAAGACCTTTGTTTCCCCTTTCATTTCCTTACACCTTTATCCAGTTTAATAGATTAAATCATGTTTTCTCTTCTTCAGTAAAGCAGTCAGCATGGTTCTGCTTTGGGCATTGTCATCTCAGTCTTGAACCTAGAAGTATTTAGATATCTGTATTTAAATTATTGACTTTCAAATACTTCTTCTACATTTTATATTTTCATAAATCAAAGTGGCATTTCTTTATAGCCTATGATGCAGTATTTTGATCAACTAATTAATCAACTAATTCAATGAAACTGCTTGACATACATGAGTTAATACTAACTTGTTGACTAGCTTGTTAGTTAATTAACTGACCTCTTGCTTTTATTTATCTTACTAAGCAAAATAATACATTCTTTGATTAACAACTCATCCATATGATGATGGGTTGTTTGTAAAGAGGGTGATAGGTTTTCTTAAAAATTATTTGTACTGTTTATTAACTCCAAACTACCTCTAAGTCTGATTTTGTTCTAATTTTTCCACTCCTTTGTATAACTTTTTCAACTACTGTTAAATAGAAATGCAGACATTCTCTTCTCTATCTATGGGCAGAGTGACCTTCTAGATCATGGGTTATGGCACACAGACACAGAATCATGACTAGCTTTGACCAATAGAATGGAAGGGATCATCAAACACAAAAGAGGCTCTACAGACTCAGGTGTAGAAGTGCCCATTCACATGTCTCATATCTACCCAGAAGGCTTTGAGAGGAATGAAAATGCACGGGGAGTCAACTTGTAACCACCTTAATGGCCCAGCAGCTGATGTTTACCAAGTCAAAGGAATTGTAGCAGGTTCACCTTCAAGGAAGAACATGACTTGAAATCAGTAAAAACAATTGGAAAATGGGAAGTTGCTGGTTCACAAAATTTTAAGTATTACGCATTTATGATCAACAAGCTCAGTGGATAAATCAAAACAAAGTTTAACGAACTTGGTGGGAACATTAGGACTCTGTATCTGGAATTTACACTACTCTCAAAAACTGTCTGTCTGTCTGTTGACTCCATCCTGACAAAGCTCACATCTGTTGCCTTCCCAGGAACAGCACGGGTGATACAGCAGTAGAGACAGGATGCATCCATAAATTACAGCGATTTCGAGCATCAATTCTTGGAATCCACTACTTCAGAAAGAGATGCTCTTTATGTCCAAACTTTTGGCAGTGCTCAAACATCAGACTTTTTTTTAAAGGGTATATCTGTTTTCTAAGTCAGAGACTCTTGGTACTCCTCCATGATGTCTCCTCCTCCTCCAACCCTCCCACTCCCTCCCAACCCCGCATATTGGTTGGATGGGAAATCATTCTGTTAGAGATGTGAAAAGTCAAAGTTGAAGGGGTCAAGGAGGGATTCAGGGTCACAAATCATGGAAGGATTTAATAGGTTTTGAAGGGAAGATAACCATAGGACGCATAAAGCAGGGTACACGGGGGTCTCTTACTAGCTTATGAAGTAGAAAATCACTTTTAAGACCCCCAAAGGGAAATCAATGGCTTCCTTCCCCATGGAGAGGCTTTCCTGTCTTCAAGGGAACAGCATAAATAACACTACTATTATAAGAAAGGATCGGCCTCTTATTAAGAGTCATAAATCAAGAATTATTTTATTTTCACAATGTAAGTCCCAAATGTAATTCTAACATGAAAGTGTATTTTAAATAGCATGTAGGTATAGGTAATTTATATTTCTGTCTCTATGTGGTACTAAGATTTCTGTTTATATTTGAATAATTTTAATATTTGGAGTACTATACCAATCTGCTACTTAAAAAAACACAAATGGGTGTAAAATATGAAGCTTTCTACTATTTTCAATTCACAGAATATTGTATTAGATTGTCCAAAAAAAGCAAAAAAATCAGGAATGTGTGTTGACAAAGATTCACTGTCCCTTTGTATGAATAGCATGGGTACGTCTGCTTCGTTTACTAATGTAAATGGGATGGGACCATAGTGCTTGGAACAAGGCTTGTGCCAATGGAAGGACCATGAGGTGTGTAGATGATGAGAAAGGACTGGTTGAGTGTCTAGAAGTCTGTGGTTCTCACGGCGACTGGCACAAACTGGGATTGGTGGCAGTATTCAGGGGAAATTGAAACTGTAGAGTTCATGGTCAGTTTGGCTATATAGTGAGTAAATAGCTGTCATTGAACTTAAAGTAAGACTCGGTCTCAAATAAATAAAATAAAATGCTGAACCCAGAGTACAACATTGGCAAGAGCATGATTACAGAGGAAATAAAAGTGATTGAGTAATTAGAGTTAGTCCCTGAACTAAAATAAATTTATATTTCTTTTTTAAAACTTTTTATTTACATTTGTTTTATGTATATGGATTCTTTTCTTGCTTATATTCTTGTGCCCCTTACATGCAATTCCCACAGAAGCCAAGGGAGCTTGCATAGTTCTCTGGAACTGGAGTTGAGGATGGTTTTGAGTAGTCATGCATGCTCTAGTGATTGAAACTAGGTCATCTGGGAGAGCAACCAGTGCTCTAGACTGTTCTAAACTTAATGTTGTTTTGTTACGTTCAACTTAACAATTGTTTGAAAGTGGTACTTCCTTACAATCTTGGGTGTGCATGGTATTTTTCAGGCATGTAACTTATTGTCTGCTGCTCTCTTAAAATGCTGAACAGGGAAGCAGGCTGAAGTCCTTTTCTGTACGTGATCGTGATGACAAATACTGCCTGTTGCCCAGGAGGTTGTATTTATGAGCTGTGATACTCAGTAGAAGAAAGGTACTTGTCTTAGCTACTGTGCAGTTGCTCTGAAGAGACACTGTGACCAAGAAAACATGGAAAAGAAAATATTTGGTTGGGAAATTGCTTACAGTTCTAGAGATCACGATCATCATAATCACCGCGATCATCATGAAGGGAAACATGGCAGAAGGCATGGGTACTAGAACAATAGGCTAAGAGCTTACATCTGATTCACAAGCAGGGGACAAACAAAGGGGGAAGAAGGAGAGAGGTCATGTAGGAGTTGTGCTTTGGAAACCTCAAAGATCACCCCTTGTGGTGCCCCTCCTCCTTCTCTAACAGGGCCAGAGCTTCTAATTTTTCCTAAAACAGACCAATCAACTAGGCACCAAAGATTCAAATAAATGAGCCATAGAGGTCGTTCTCATTCAAACCAACACATACTATGTATAGTCGGGTTCTGTGGCTACAGCATCTTTAGTAGATAAAGTATTAGAATTTCTTAGAGGGGATTGCTCTGAACTCAGACAGGTGGTGATACACATTAGACTAGTGTTCCACGTGCTGTTATCTTGTGTGGTTTTTCATGAAGTGAATGGGGAAAAAATGTCTAGTCATCCCAGATAGGTTATTGGCAAGAAATCAAAACAAATATTCGCCCAGAGGAGCCATTGAGTTGATTGACAATACAGGAACATGAGTAAGAAGTCTTAGAAGTGCTAATGTCCCCAAACATCTGTGTCTTTCAAAGCCATGGGTGACAATATCCTGAGAGCTGCAACCATGGTGTCCCACCTGGATTTGCCTTTCCATATTTTTCTGTTTATGTGCACTTTTCCATTTCAGGAGTTTGTATAAACTACACAAACTCATGAGAAAAATTACATTGCCCCTACTTTAATTTTACTTAAGATTTTAGTCTATTTTCCATAAAAATCATCCTTTCACCATTACTTTAAAAATATTTATTATTGGAATGACACTTTCTTATATAGGTAAAAGTGATTTTTGGATGAAATTTTATATTTAGTGAGATCCTGTGATAGATTTTTTCTAGTTGGTTTTTGATTATTTTTAAAAACACCATTTTATTGGCTCTTTGAGAACTCTATAAAATATATTTTAATCATACTTATCCTTCCTCCCCCAACGCATGCCAGATCCATCTCCCTTCTTCCCATCCAACTTCGAAGCTATTTTTTGTCATCAAGGCCAATTTGTGCTACTTAAATATTCTTGTGTGTTTGATCACGGTAGCCTGGTCAACCTATTTAGACTTCTCCTCTCCCAAAAGCTAACAGATGCCAAGAACTCTGGCAGATGAGTGGATATTTGTGCCCAACTCTCCTATCCATGATGGGATTCAGTCTGGTTTGCATTACACAAGTCATGTGGTCACAAACCACAGTGACGTCATATCTACAGCTTCTCTATTATGTCCAGAAGAGAATGTTTTCTTGTGGTCGTCCACCACCTCCGCCACTTGCGATCCTTCCATGCCCTCTTACAATGATCCCTGAGTCCTGGGAGGGGGAGGAGGTATGGTATATATGTTCCATGTAGTGCTGGGCATTATGTGGTCTCTTATTTTCTGGCCTTGGTCATTTGTGAATCTCTGTATTAGTCATCATTTTTTGTACTTAGTAGCCTCTCTGATGAGAGATGCCTTAATCTATGGAAATAATGATAAGTCAGTATGAGTAGGTTTAGCAGTATATTTATTAGGAAAATAAAAGTAGGTCCTTTCCAGTGTCTAGAATTTCTCTAACCACAGGGCTTTGGAACAATAATGGTACCAGATATTGGTTTCATCTTGTGGAGTGAGACTTACGTCCAGCCAGAAAGTGATTAGATTTTATCATTATTAACCTTGAAACATAATTAACAGGAATAAGGACAGTGTTTCACTTTAAAAGGTTATGTAAAAGTACACTTCAGCATGGACAACTTGTGGCCTTCATAAATTCAGACAACATAAGAATCACAATTGAACTTCTTGCCCCCCATCTTATCCTAGAAAATGGCTAAAGTGACCATGTCTTGTGGGGTGAAAACATCAGTGCAACGAATCCTTTTGATTTATACATGTATCTCCATGTGCCACTGTTGAATACATTTTCGAGAAACAAAATTGCAGAACTCTTCAAACATATTGATACAGGATAAATTACAGCCTGGGCATTGCAGAATCAAATAGCCAACAACCAGCCTAATTGCTGATGATTCAAATAGCAGCAGCATGACCCACACACTTGCTGCTGTAGGACTTCAGTCATATGTCATGTTAGGAATGCTGTCTAAGGCTGTAAAATTACGCCCAGGCTAATCGACTCTTCTAGAGAGAAAGACTATATTTTATGTCAGGTGTTTAAAAGAGCTTCTGTATGTAAAGCATTCAGAAGGACATATTCATTCAAAAGTATTCCTACATGGATCCCAGAAGGAAATATGCAATGTGCCAATTCCACTTATAAAGTTTTATTGACAACCTGTAAAATCCTTGCTTTAGGACCAAGTTAGCTAGGAGGAAGCCTGAATCTTCAATGCTAATTCAATTCTCAAAAATTCTCCATTCTCTCTTATTTAAAAAAAATGTGAACCAGTGATCCAACCTTGCATAAAAACATACATATTTGTATTTATGTACATATGTATATATATGTTATATTTGTAAATAGATCTATACACATATGTATGGATTGTTGGGTCATATATGACATGAAATGTGTTAGTATCCATATCATCTGCCTATTTCCCATTTCTGATGGAAATGATAGCAGAAAGAACCACAAACACAACATTCACTACCCTACTGCTTAATTAATATTACCAGGAGTTCATATATGCTCCTAGAAAAGGTGTTTTATATCCACTTCAGGTTACTTAGGATTTCAGCACATTTTTCTACCAAATAAAGTCAACCCTTAACTTATAATTTGGAAAGATAAGAACAGAGACGTAGATTAGAGAGAATGGGAAGGAACACATAAGAGGCCGAAGGAAGCAAAAGGCAGGTGAAATCAATATAACTATATTTCAATTAAAAAATAAAAGACAAGAACCATGCATTCATGATTACAGCTTCACGTATTCTGGGATTTAAGTATATGCTGCTACTGACCAATGAATCCCTCTGTGGACAATGCATTAATTCATAAGTAAAGGCCATGAATTAATTCATAAATGTCACCTTCTCAACAGTGACATTGTAGGGCACTTATGTCTGTAAGGGGTGTGGGTTAGATGACTTGGGAAAGCGACTTGGAAACATAAAAGTGAAATCTCTGAACATTGATTTGGATCCAGAACAGCAGTAAACTGCATCATTGGACCTTCTAGGACTGTTTACAACTTGCATAGACATTCACTGTCAGGGAAGCAGAAAAAAAACCTGACAATCATTATTGGCTCTGAGGACAGTGACACAACAAAGGCTTGTCTTCCCTACACACCTTCCCTATGCACAGTCACTTTTTTTAGGTGCTCAACCTTAAAGATTGTGGAATGTTTTGAATGGGAGCTTGACTCCCATAGGCTCAGATATCTGGATCCTCTATTTCTGCTTGGAGAGCTTGTGCGGTCTTTTGGAGGTCTAGCCTTTCCAGAGGAAGTATGTTACTGAGGAAGGGCTCTGAGAGTTCAAGCCCTCCAGTTCCCTCTGGTTTCCCCACTCCCGTTTGTGTTTCTGACTGAAGATGGAAATTCTCGGCTTCCTGCTGTACCGCCCCCACACCTATCCCATTCTTTCTGCTACACTTCCCTGCCAAGATGCACACTTATCTCTCTGGAACTGTCAGACAGATGAAACCTGTCTTTTTATAAGTTGCCTAGGCTATGGTGTTTAACAGAGCAACAGTGCCATAAGTGACACAGAATACAATCTGCATTCGGCTACCGAACAAGATACACCGGAATCCAGCATATCACCCGGTACAAACTTGTGTCCACGCTGCTTACTTTGGGGGAGCCACTGACCAAAATATAAAGTATAATATAATAAAATATAAAATATAAAAGAGTGTTTTATTCTCACCCTTTCACAGTGCTAATGACTGAGCTCCTGCAGGAAGAGTCTAAATCATAGGGAATTTAGAGATGGTGACCAGACATTATTAAATTTATTAGGCTTTCCGGGACACAGACCATGAGTTGCAGCAAGATCAGGAACAATAATGACACCACCTCGTACGTCTTATGGTACATGTACTAACAATATTCCGTTAGGTCCCACCTGCTGAAAAGCTGGTCTGTCACCCCCACATGGGGCTATGTAACTGACATTGTTTGAAGTAGACCAAACTCTTAAATCTCTTACATTACCTTAGTTAGTTAGTTCTGAAGCCAGGGACACACATATTTGCCTCAGCGTGCTGGGGTTCCAAGTAACGGCGATGTTCAAATGAACTTATTCAGTAAGCTTGGCAATGGCTCCAGATTTTTTTTTTCCCCCTAGACCCATAGGAAACAAACTTCTCTGAAAATGGAATTCCTAGAAAAAGCCTTGGATTTTCCCCCGTGTAAGTATGCAAATTTAACTCAATAATGGCCCTAGCTAGGCCATATGGATTTGCACAAAGAAAGAGTTTCCACAGCTAAATGATTTACCCCTAAGCCCTCAGTCAGCCATCACACAAATACGTAAACAGGTAGGAGGGGAAACAGGAGAAAGTGTGAAATGTGGATTTAATGAAAGTCCATCTTTTTTTTTTCTTTCCGAAACCCAAAGGAAAATTACTCCATTATTTATTTATTTATTCATACTTTACTTTTTCCATCACATTTTTTGAAGCCGCTAAAGGTGAGGATTAAGATAATGAAAGCCATCTTTTATCCTGATTATTTTGCTGGCTATAATAAATCCTGTGTGTTCATAATGGGTGTGTTTTTAGTTTACCCGCCCCCCCCCCAGAATAATAGCCACCGGTCTGGTGATATTTAGTTCATTACAGCAAAGCATGTCAGAAAAATGAATAATATTAATAACTATGTAGCTATCCAACGTGTGGCGGTGAAGGCAAAATTGAAGGGTTATAATGAAAGTGTGTTTTAAAAAAAAAATCGGCCCCTAGGGCAACATTTTTAAAAACAGTGCCTTTCATATGTCTCCACTAATGGCTTCAGTCTCACGGAGGGTCTGGAAAGTCTTCATCCACATCTCACGTAGCCACAAACGGAGGCCCAATGCTACATGGTCAAGGTAAGGAAGTATGTTCACAAGAACAATGGTCAAAACAACACAGACATTAAAGCGTTTATTGGAAAATATCCCCCACGGTTTCAACCAGCTACCTCCAAGAATAAACGCACATTCATTAAAATTGACACTTTTAACACCTCCACTCACTTTATTAGTTCACCGTGGTGTTAACATAAACAGTGTGGGCGAGGGAAGGAGAAGGGATGATTGAGCTTGCCTTGGTGTCTAAGCACCGAGGAAAGAAATTACTAATTATCATAGGCACACACGTTTTGCAATCAATATGCTTGGGGAAGTGATTAATATCCAATTCAGGAAAAAAAATTACCCATCTTAAGTAATATCAGTTAAACACTTTAAAGGTATTACTGGATAAGAAACTGTAAGTTGACATGTCATAAAGATACGGTATGTGAGACGTTTTTCCTTATTCCTTAATTTTATATTTTAATAGCATTGCATGCGTCTATAACCATGTGTGCCACAGTGCACATGTGGAGATCAGGGGGCAACTGTGTGCAGTTAGTTCTGTCCTTCAAACTTTGTGTAAGTCCCAGGGACTGAACTTAAGTTGTCAGCTTTTGAGGACGAGACTATTTATCCACTGATCCATCTATATGAATCCTTTATTTAGTACAACTAAAAAACCATAATGCATGTTAATATTTGATAGCAGAAAATCTATGATTGTATATGTGTTATATTTTGAAAGTATAGAATGGTGATTTTTTAAAACTTCTTTAGCTTATTATACTTTCTATAATGAGTCAGTACACGCACACACAGACACACACACACACACACACACACACACACACGTGCTGGTTTTACTATAGATGTAAATTTTAACTTGCTCAACATACGTTTTTAAATCTGTTTTTATAATCACCAGTATTCTTTGTAATTACATTAGAGCCATATATTTTATGGCACAAAGACATTTTATATGGATTTGAGCGCAATATCTAAAGAACTAACAACAATATATTCTACATCGGAGGAGTAAGAAAACTCATGGAAAATAATCAAAATTATCAGGGAACACACCAGTATTATTCTTACAAGATAATTTACGGCAATTAAAGAACACTGTTTGCTTATGCTAGATTGAAGGTAAATTTAGCACTCTATATGTAACTTTCAAAAGAACCACCTCATGTGAATCCTTTATTATAGTTTGAATATAAAATGTCCCCAAAGTCTCGTACAGAGTGTCTGTTTCTTTTGCCTGTGATGCTTCTAAGGAAGACTGCTAAAACTTGAGAAGACTGATTCTATGTGGCAAAAGGAATCACTGGGTATAGCCCCTCAAGATTATCCTAGAACCTGGTTCCCCATCAGGCCTTCTTTCCTCCACCATGAACTGAATGTCCTTCACTTCATGCTGTCACCTCCATGATCTGAGCACCCTGCCATTCCTTCCTCAACCTAATAAAATAATGAGTCACAACACACCTCTCCTCCTTTAAGTGATATCACCACAGTTCTTGGATGCTGCCAGCCCATAATACTTCTGCCAACATAACCACCAAAGGACCCTGAGAATCTCTGCTGGAAAATCAAAGCAGGATGACGTCATTGCTGTAATGTATCCGGCCATTGAGAAGCTGTGGTAATTGATTCTTAGAAAAATATATAACCCATTGGCAATAGCTTTCTTTGTGCTCAGGATGCCCTGGTGAACAACAATGGAAGAGCCACTGGTAATTAATCAAACCTTCGCACGAGTTATGAAATCAGAGATAATTTTTGGCACCAATAATAAAGAAATGTTTGGCTTCTCCATAATGTAATCACAACAGGTGTGATGGGAAATCGTTCTAACATACATTTTGATGTTTAGCCTGTGTGAAAGTGTTTATGGAAGTTTCTAGAACTGTAACTATTTTTTTTCCTTCACTAAGATAATACGCTAAAACCAATATCTGATTTCTGCGTCAGCCAGGGATCTAGAAAAGGTGGAAAAGGTTTCACACGCCCCCTCCCCCCATGCTGGCGATAACATTAATGAATGAATTAATTCAAGAACAGGAAGGAAAGCCAGGCGTTTTCTTGATGGTGATGGAAGTAAGAACAAAGGTGAAATGAGTAACTATGAGACCGCACGAAGGGGAAGTCCCAACAAGGAAGGAAGGCAAGGATGCTGTGTCAGAGTACTGACACAGTGGTGGCCACTTGACACTTCAACAACAACATTAAACACAGGGTGAGTAGCTCTTACGTTAAAGGCTTAGGGAGAAATGGTTCAGAGTCTCCGTGATTTTAGATTTTGAGATAGTGGTGTATGCATATCTCAGTATTCAAGATTTAACAAAGAATTTGGTAGGTTTCCATAGATATCATGTGTACAGTAAGATACGTTAATATATTATATGCAATTCCCCGACTTCAGGTAGCTCCCAATTTCCCTGTAACTCCAGTTCTAGAGATCTCCAGCGTTAACGGGCACCAGCACTCACTTGTACACACTTACAAAAATGTACACACTCATACAAATAAAAACAGCATAACCGAAATAAAACAAACACCATGTTTTCAAAATGCCCAGACCACATACAAAGATGGAGGGAGGAAGGAGGGAGAGAGGAAGGAGGGACACAGAGAGAAATGTATAATTCTCATTGAAGAAGGTAGCATTCTTCTTTTAGAATTTAAGAAGACCAAAGCAGGGCTGTCCCCCGATTGACCTAATTACAATGTAAAGAGTGATCTACAGAACTACACAGAACACTTTCACCTGCATCTGCATGATTCAGACTAGAGCACATTTGCTTCCAACAAATTAATTTACCAGTTTAAAACTAGTGATGGGGTTTGAAAAAAATAATGGTTAGGGGTTAAGAGTACTTACTACTCACAGGGAAAGCCCTGCTTTGATTCCTGGGACCTATATAGTGGCTGGAAAACTCGTACCCCTCCAGTTCCAGGGGATCGAGTGCTCTCTTCTGGCTTGTTAGGACATTGTACACATGCTCCTCTCTCCTACACACACACACAGAGAGAGAGAGAGAGAGAGAGAGAGAGAGAGAGAGAGAGAGAGAGAGAGAGAGAAAAATAAATCTTTAAAAAATATAATGAAAGAATTCCAAGCATCTACATTTCTGTGCAGGTTGAACCTGGCAGCTCTTAGCTTGATGTTGCTCTGTACGTCTCCGTCTCTCTTTCTCTGCTCTACAATGTCTGTGCCACTCTCAGGGAAGCTGTGGAAACTCTGAGCAGTTCTTACAGATGAGTAAGAACTTGACTCCCAACGGAGCTGAGATACTAAGGAGCAATCGTTGTTGATACAAAATATCAGATTCCAAACCTCATGATGCTGCACTGAGGAATGTGTATGCATCACTGAAATGACCAGACACCAGCACCGGCTAGGATATGTTCTTTTCTCTTTCTCTGCCACATTATTCCCATATGCCTAGACCCACAGGCTATTACAAATCTCCAAGAAAAACACATAATGGGGCCAACAAGATGTCTCACATGCGAGGCTGGCAAGCTCAGCTTGAACTCCAGAACCCACATGAAGGTAGAAGGAGCAAATTGAACCCCACAAGGTTGTCTGGTGACCTCTACATGTGTACTGGTGCACAATATATATGCATGTTCACACACACACACACACACACACACACACACACACACACACACACACACACCATATGCCATGATAGCACATACAGTTTAAAAACTCGAGTTAAGCGGTTTCCTCAAACCGTGCTTCTTGGAATAACTAGGGATTAAAAGCATACTATTTCCCCATTGAAGGCCAGCTTTCACCGTTCATTACTACTAAGGAGGATGCTTTTGAGAAAAAACCATTTCCCTGTAAGAAAAAACTCATTTCATAATCCCAGCATGTGAGAGTCAGTAGAGAAAGCAAGGGGAAGTGTTAGGTTTTTTTTTTTTTTTTTTATGATGTCCCAAAGTCACGCGGCAGTCTAGAATGGCAGCCTTGTTCATAAAGCCTAAACATAATGCTTCCTCTCCATTCTGAATATCAGGAAGGTGCCGTCTTGTTCACCATTTAGATCAACGTTTCCCTCTGTAGCTTATGTTTTTCTTTTTGCAACGTAAAACTTTGGTGCCTGGGCTCAGCCCTTCAGTTCATACCCTGCTCATCAGACCCAGGGATGCTCTGCTGTGAGTCGCTAGCTCGGCAGAGTTTGGAGAGGTGGAAATAGTTAGATTAACAGGCACGAGCAATAGTCTACTGTTTTTCCGTTCATCTGTAACTGCGCCTAAGCTAGCTCAAGGCACTTTTGCAAACACGCTCTCCAAAGTTGGCTCAAAAGTAAACAACGAAGCACACACGTGCGTGCATGTATGTATGTGTATACATATAGATGTCTTTGTCACACAAGCATAAATGGCTATTGAGCAGACTGCACAGACCTTGATGTTAGGGAATGGGTTCATATGCATCTTGGCTTTTGACAACTCACCTGGCGTTTCCTATTGTAACATTTATATTCTCACCGAACTTCAGGGAAGAGTTTTACTGAATGTTGCTGTGTCCTATCTTTCGTATGTCACCACAGAGCCCCCAAGGGAAGATTCAATTGACTGAAACTTTATTCATGAGTTGCAAGTTTGTTAAGAAATAAGTACCCGTGGGAGACTGAGGCAGGACATCACCATTCAAGGTCTGCCTGGTTGAGCGAACTACACGAGGTTCCAGACAACTGAGAAACTGTCTCAAAACAAAAAGTAAATAAACTCTGGACACAGAGTCGAGTGGTCCAGCGCTTGCCGAGCATGCGCAAGGTCCTGGGTTCCACCATCAGCACAACAGAGGGGGAGACGCTCTTCTTAAGGGTAAAACAGCCATGTTGAGGTTTTGATGCTCAACGTTTAGGGCTTCGTTTTGTTTAAACTGGCATTGAAGAAAAGGCAATCCTTCTGTGTAAACCCGAGTGCTGGGATTAGAGGCACATGTCATCGTGCCTAGCAAGGTCCACACATTCCAGCCTTTACGGGTCTAATCTAAGTGGACCCTGACAGTCCGCAGAGGTTCACTCTATAAGCAATTAACTGAAATTTTTTCACAAAGGATTTTTCCCTTCCCATGTTCATGTAATTGAAATACTCATGAAATCATTATGAACGTAAAAATAATCTATGGAAAAAATCATTTTTAATTTATGTACTTCATTAAGAAGCAGTCTCGGAGTTAATCATCTAAATTTTCAGAAGAATTTTATTTATGGATATATAGCAATACAGTAGTAATATTTTCACAATAAACTTGATGGGTGGGTAGTTCTCTAAGTAAAATAATAGCCATAAATATTGAAATTCATAAAGGCTCAATTGCCCCAAACTTTTCTGTTGCAGAAAAGTAGTTAAAAAAAAATCTTAGTTGCTGACTTTCCCCTGGGGACAAAATTTTTACTGGAAAGGTGGTTGGGCTATGGAAACATTTACCAGCAGCAGGTATAATACCCTGTCTGTTGTAGGACTCACGATTTCATTGGTTTATTTCTGGAGGATTATTTAGATGGCTGTGGTCTTATATCCAGGCCCCAGGAAAAAAAAAAAGAGGGAGAGAGAGAGAAAAAAAAGGAATAAAGGAAGAAAACAGAGCCTATGAGGTGTGCCTTCGCACTACGAAATAGTGATTTGTTATGTGTTTGTCTGAGTTAAATATAGAAGTCCTCCTGCACAGGCTTATATTATATTCTGTTGACCTGAAAGAAAGAAAAGAAAGAAAGAAAGAAAAAAGAAAGAAAGAGAAAGGAAGGGAAAGGAAAGGAAAGGAAAGAGAAAAGAAAAACATCTACTCGGATAATTGAAGTATCTTCAATAAAAAAAAAATCACAGCAAATTTTTTAAATATAGGCAAGCAATGCTACTGATATAAATCTTACTAATTAATCAATAAGAATTGGGGTTTGTTGGGCCCGTCCTTGCCACCGTCCTTTGCTCACATTTGATATGGTTTTAATGATGGTGATTTGGAACGTGACGTTCTTATTTGGGTAGTAATTACCTGGGAGGGGAAAGTGGCTGACTGCTCATTCCCATGGGTTAGTAATCAATCGGCCAGCTGAGGGCAAAAATTAATTAGGGATTGCGAAACCTCTCCGTGATGTTAAATGGCTCATTGAAAACAAATAACTTCACCTGTGTTCGCTCCATGAATTCACAGATTACAGAAATTAATTGAATTCATTTGGTGCGAATTTCTGTGCCAGAGCTGAGATCAACGGACTGTTCAAAGGTAGTCTGAGGGGAAGCATGGGACTCAACTTATGCTGTCATCTCTGGTTTCTGTAGACATTTGCTAGATCCCTGGTCTATTATAATTTGATTAAAACAGAGGTGTTCTCGGTCACCTGTAATCAACCTGTGTTTGCAGCCAAAAGAAGCAGTTCTCGATGGCGGCTGATTGTTGTCAAATACTTGCTTACGTCTGTCTTCGGTAAGCAGCTACCGAAGATTTGTTTTAGTTCTGTAATTGACATTAAAATGTTTCAGTCCTCGACGTGGATATTTACTGTGCTATTCGAAAAAGAAATAAATCGTAGGACGGGACCAACTTCATAATTCTCCTTAGACATTGTAAATTTTATTGGTCTTACAAATGAAACACAGAACATGTTTATGTCTACTGCCACGATTGTAATATTAATAAGAGAAAACAATCAGCTGCCTTTGCGTGGTAAAATCATGAAATCGCAAGTAACGTTCTCAGCAAGCCTCCTTCCATCCCCTTTAAAAGAACACTTATGTATTTCATTAATTATTTATAAAAGCAACATAAAATGCTCAGCGTTTTCATTAACTGCACAAATAAGAGAAAGAAACAACTAAAGACGACACAAGGGTCTAAGAACATTGTTGTTCACCACGATGCATACGCTGTGTTTTAATTTTTCTTTATTGAACGTGTAATATTTATTTACTTATTTATTCGTGTGTGTGGTGAGGCTGTGCACATGCGATAGCACATGAGAGGAGATCTGAGGATAGCTCACGGGACTTGCTTCACTCTCTTCCAACAGTGGGTCCCTAGGGATCAAATGAGGGTTGTCAGAGGCAAGCATCGTTACCCGCCGAGCCAGCTCACCAGTCCTGTGTGCCTTATTGTCAATAGGCTTGATTTTCTCCATGACAATACTGCATGTATTGTCATTGTCTGGGACTACACACACACACACACACGCACACACACACACATATATATACACACACACACACACACACACACACACACACACACACACACACACACACACACACACACACACACACATATATATATATATATATATATATACACACAAACCCCTTTGAATGATGCTTCTTTCTTTCATGCAACTATAGCAATAGGTGCAAATGTTATTATTTTGATGGATATATATATATACAGTTGACTGTTGAGAATTTTCCTCGCTTGTGTAATAGGCAGTTAGTACACACCCTGCTCTCAAAATAAAAGTCCCATGTTTCTTTCATCTACGGTGTGGGGACTCATGGTTCACATGAACAGACAGTATTTTGCAAGTGTGCTTAAGTGATAGCTTTGAGATGAGGAGATTATAGGGGTTTTCTGGTGGACCAATAGAATCACAGAGTCATCTGAAGAACATTGTGGGGGGGAGTTGGGGGGGTACAAGTAAGAGAAGCAGAGTCCGAAGCAATTATGCATAACAGAAACACAGAGGAAGATGTGGAGTAAGGAGAAATTGGTAGAGAGGGAGCCACAAGCCAAGAACTTGCAGCCATGTGTCCCACGATAGTGGAAGGAAGAACGTGGAGTCCTCCTTGCCTCTGTAGATGCTACCCATTTTGGCCAATTCCTTGACTGTAGGACTATGGAATTCCACAGGTTCGAAAGAGCAAATCTGTTTGTTTTTACTCTCTCAGGCGGCAGGCAGGGCATCCTTTCTGCAGCGTTATAAAACTAACACATTTTGGAAGAAAAAAATTGCTTTTGGATTCCTTGGCAAGTTTAACACAAAACCACACCATGTATTTAAAAAGAATTTGCTTGATTTCTTATTGCATAACCATCGGAGTGTCCTTGGATACTTCCCAAGTAAGCACTTCTCTTGTTGGCCATTCCTAATAAACTGTTTAACATTCTTTAAAAATTAAAACATAATTATATCATTTTCACCTTTTTCTTTTCTTCCCACATTCTCTCCCATGATTCCAACATCTCCCTCGCTTGTACTCACTCTCTCTCTCTCTCTCTCTCTCTCTCTCTCTCTTTCTCTCTCTCTCTGTCTATCTCTCTGTCTTTGTCTCTCTGTCTGTCTCTCTCTGTCTCTGTCTGTCTATCTCTCTGTCTCTGTCTCTCTGTCTGTCTCTCTCTGTCTATCTCTCTGTCTCTATCTCTCTGTCAGTCTCTCTGTCTCTCTCTCTGTTTCACTCTCTCTTCTCTCTCTCTCTGTCTCTCTCTCTCTGTCTCCCTATCTCTCTCTATCTCATGTCTCCAGACCTAATTTTAAATTACACATATAGTAATATATGAACATATATTCATCCCTAAACATGTAAGACACAGCCTATAAGCCTTTATTATGTTACCTGTCTGAGCATACTTCCAGGGGGACCACTTGGCATGATGTCGCCAAATCGGGGTGCTCCAGCAAAGCTTCATATTTCAAGCAGTAACAAAGGTGTCACGGATGGCTATCTTTATAAACCAGAGCAAAAGAACGCTTCCGCTCCACAAAGGAAGGAGAATAAGGAAGAATGCATCGGCAGATTCCAACATTGCTGCAAGCCGTGTGCTAAGACTTTTAAGGAAGCGGGACAAGAGTGGGTGTTCATTTGCCAGTGAGGTTTGCGATGAGCTTTTCCCGTGGTATCAGCGGGGCCTTGGACCCACCTCTGCACACACTTATGGTCCCTGCTTTGCAAAACGCTGCGGCGCAGCTGGGCACCCTTTCTAAATGAACCGCAGAACACAGAGCTGATCTTGTAATTCTGATCGCAAATTTAACATGTTCAGAGCAGACATCTAAGTAAACAATAGAAACTTTTAGAGAGTTATTAAATGCTGTCCTAACATCTCTGGGTCTTCAACTTTGGTATGAATCTGTATCCTCCATATACTACTGGGATCCAAATTTCGGATAAAGTAGGAATGGGACAGAGTTGCAAGAATTTGTATTTCAGCTCCTTCCTAAGGGGTGTGAGGGCTCTTAGTCCGAACACACTGGCTGCACTTTGGGAATCTCTCCCCCAAATACAAAAGTATCAACCAACACAGGAAAACACCTTATATTTCAGTTCCTTCTACGTCCAACCAATTTCATTGACTGTTCAGTATAGTTAGAGGCTTCCAAAATGACATGGCATTCGAGCGATTTAGAATTATCTATGTTGTGAAGACTTGAAGAACCTAATATTTCATATCAATGAACGGATATTTCAGGACACCAAGCCTTGCGAACAACTGAGATTATCTAGGTCAAGTTCAGAGGACCTGCACATGGACTTTTTTTTCCTTTAGTGTGACAGTTGTTGTTTTCCAAGGAGTTATATGTCAGTAAAACATGTAGAAACCTAGTACATATTTTCCAGGTAGCTTTTGAAACCGTTCTTGTTTTGTTAATTGAATTTTTTTAGAAGAAAAAAAAAATGAAGTGGATTAACCGAATCTGCTGGCTGGAAGCCTTGGAATGTGGGGAAGCCAAGCGTTTCTGGTTGCACAATCTGAATATAAACAGCCTTCCTTGTCATTTGTTGGCATGGCGTTTGGGACACCAAGTTATTTTACTCTGTTGAAGTTGCCCTCATGAAAAATGCATGGACTAGCTTCCACTTCTGCCAAACCCTCATGTATTTACCTCAGAGGGTGCAATGAAGCCTTGTGGGTAAACATATAGAAATTCCTTGTAGGGTCTCAAGCAAGCATAGGGCAAGAGTCACACTGACTGCCGATTGGAAAAAACAACACAGATAAACTCTGCTCTGGCTCCTATTTACCTCTGAAAATCTTTCCAGAACATTCCTCCTTACCTGAGTGTTTTGTTTTTTTTATTTCTGCTCATAACCTAAGCTTTCCCAGTGTGACAAGGAGGTCTTTGTCACACTCAATATGGAAAGAGAAGAGTGGAGAATTTAGGGTTCTAGATGCAGTAAGCTACAGTTTCTGAACTATAGAGCAAAGTATTTTCCCAAACCGTTATTCAGTAAACTGTGAGTGCACTGATTGGACGTGACTTACAAAGCCAGACACATTGAATTAAAAAAAAAAGCATCTCTTTTATAGAATTTAAGATGTTTAAGCAAGTGTGTGAGATTAAGCCCAAAAGTGAGATTTGTGAGACTAAATAAAGGCAAAGGTATTTTTTTAAACTATTCAATTAGAACTGTTTGTCACAAGATCATAAAATCTTGCAGAGGTACCTCTTTGAGTTTTAAAGAAAAACGCGGACTGATTCCTTTTTAAAATTAACCCAAGAGGATTTGGTTAGACTGGGTGATTCCCCAAAGCAGGAGACAAGAATGTGGGGGAAATGTTTGTAAAATGAGCAGGATGTTTAAGAGTAAGAGTAGTAAGTGTGAATCCCATACACTTATAAAATTCTCAAAAAAACAAAAAATATATACATAAATACAGGTGACCAAGAAAAGGAGCAACGAAGGCTCCCTAAAGTTCATAATTTCCCAGAGGTAAGTTTAAAATAGGACAAATGAGACAGTCCCCCCTACCAACGGCTCCATTCTACCTAAATTGTAAAATCTTATGCTGAGTGTGTGTGTGTGTGTGTGTGTGTGTGTGTGTGTGTGAGAGAGAGAGAGAGAGAGAGAGAGAGAGAGAGAGAGAGAATCAAAAAATTGAGATTAAGAACTGACTAAAGTAAGGGACTAAGCCACTACCTAAAGACTATACATGGACTGAACCTGGACTCTGACCTCATAGGTAGCAATGAATATCCTAGTAAGAGCACCAGTGGAAGGGGAAGCCCTGGGTCCTGCTAAGACTGAACCCCCAGTGAACATGATTGTTGGGGGAGGGCGGCAATGGGGGGAGGGGTGGGGAGGGAACACCATAAGGAAGGGGAGGGGGAGAGGGAGGGAATGTTTGCCTGAAACCGGGAAAGGAATAACACTCAAATGTATATAAGAAATACTCAAGTTAATAAAAAAAAAAAAAAAAAAACTGACTAAAGTAGAAATCAGAATATGTAATCTCAATTTTTATTTCACTCATTTATGTAGTATGGTCAATAAAGCCCTAATTAAAACTATTGAATATAACATTTATGTGTTTTAAGGATAAAAATGACAATACAGAGTAATGATAGACAAATTTTATATAGCTATCCCAGGCTATATGAACATTTTTTTTAAATCTAAAGCACTGAAGTCAGTTATACTGAGTTATTTCTTTCTGAGTCTTTCTGAAAACCACACGTGGACATTCACGATATTATTGGCAACGTTAATGGTGCAGTTAGTGGTCATAGAAATAAATGATGCTAACTGGACCGGGCTGGGATCGTGTCTGCGGTCTTATTCTCATGCGCACAATGCACTAACCAACTGTTGCTCATCCAGAGCCAGCTGTGGAGCGAAGCCCTTTCTAGACGTCCTTCACCCACAACAGACTTGGGCGCGGACTTGTTTTCATGCTCGGTTAATTTGCTGAAGGTTAGCCAAGTCTGTGTTTCATCACTGACCCTACCGCGATGGCTCACACTGCCCACGATGGCCATCCCCGGTAGCGATACTCA
Source organism: Rattus rattus (assembly GCF_011064425.1). Taxonomy (NCBI): domain Eukaryota; kingdom Metazoa; phylum Chordata; class Mammalia; order Rodentia; family Muridae; genus Rattus; species Rattus rattus. The sequence goes on from NC_046162.1 coordinate 77,648,650, forward strand.
GGAGCCTCTTTTGTCATTCTCCTGCCGAGGTCTGCTCCTTATGACGTAGTGTCTCCTCAGTCAAAATTAGATACATGCCGATTGAAAGAGACATCCGGTGGTGTTTATCAGCTGGATGGTAAATTTCTTCCGAAAGATGAATTAACTTTCTTAGAGGCAAAGCAGAAATATTTTGTAGCTGTCACTGATTTATAATTAGTGTATGATATATACTACATATGGCACTTAAAATAAGTTTCAGTTTAACTAAAATGCTTAAAAGGATAAATGGATACATGTGAAATTAATTTTTCCTCCACCTTATATACATTTTATAAAAAGGCAGCCATACTGTCATTAATCTTTGGTTAAAAAAAATCTATAAATATAAATATTCGATATGTTAAAAGTGAGTTAGAATTAAGTTCACTTTTAATGATTCTACACCCAGGTAGAAGTTTACACCCATGAAAAAATAACTTTTAAAAGTGTTCATTTCTCTCCAGGGGAAATGGGACCATCTGACTATAAATACACACATCATTTCTATTTAAAAATAAATAACCTAAATATTGCCTGCCACAAACTCAAATCCTATCATTAGCAAGAAGTTCTTGCAAAGAGACATTTCATTAAATTAATACATGTGTGAAGGCATTAGGCATGTACCATACTTTAGGGGAGAAAAAAAATTACATAAATAAATCAGTGGGAAGGGATATTTTGCATCATATGTTGTATATTCCAACATTTTCCCCAATATGAAAATAACCCTGACCACTTGGCTGATGAAAAACTGGACCTAGGTAAATATGGCCAGACCCTGGATAGCTATGCTAAGACATGGGTGGTAAAACCAGAAAAGAAAACATCACAAAACAAAATGCTTGGCTCTTTGAGTCTTAAACACAAGTAGCATGTTGACTCAATCAGGAAAAAAAATAATCTCAAACGATGTGAGAAGATAAATAGCAATTAAGCATTCCCAAGCAAGGGAAAAGGTGATTGACTAAATATTTACTATAAATAGATGGAATTTTTGAGGGGAAAAAAAAGACAAATGCTATCAGATAGCGGGGGATAACATTTTAATCTAAATTTCACCTGAGAGTGTTGGCAAATAAACTTGACTTCCTGCTATATTCCTGTTCCTTACTCTCCCTCTTTCTCTTTGCTTTTTTTTTTTTTTGGTAAGCCAAAATGGATGTTAAAACTATAGCCCTGTTGTAGACGAGAGGTTTCGTAGCTGGATGATACTAGAGCTTCCTTTTCTCCTCCAGTAGCAGCCGCAGTAACTTCCGGCATCATGGACGCCGCCAGTAGAGGTGAAGTTTCTAGTTGGGCACCAGCTTGATTTTTCTGTTTTCAGTAACGTAAACAAGTAGTATCGGCAGCAATAAAACCTTAGTGCCAGGTCATAGAGGGCAACTGATGGTATCGACAAGAGCCCGCATTGTTTGGAGGTGTCTAGGAGACCCCTGTGGCCAACGACTCCTCAAGGAGTAGCTTAATCCTAGTACTGGGGATTTCACTAGTTAGCGTATGATGTCTAGGTGGGCATTTTATCTCTCATTGTTTGGAAACTTTAATTTCCATAGATAGATAGATAGATAGATAGATAGATAGATAGATAGATAGAGATAGAGATATACACATACACACACATGTATGCATATATTTTAGGAATATTCATAGTATTAAGTTTCCACGTGGTTATGACAAGCTTTTAAAAGTCTTAGCTGTCATTCCCCACGTTATTTCCTTCACCCCGCCCTCTCATCCTCCTCATTAAATCCTCTGATTCTAGGTTGTCCCTTATGTCTTTGTAACACGATATTCTGTTTTCCCCCAGTAGCAACCTCCCTGGAAGAAACAGCAGTGCAGCCCTGGCCCAAATGTTACAGGGACAGCTAAGTAGACTCACATTGGGTAAATGGCCCGCTCCACCAGGTAGAACGCAGGCCAATGCCAGTGTGACCAAGGAGCTGAGACTAAACGGGTCATGGTCATTAAAGAAAAACCTATGGCTGCTGCCATGCTAAAGGAAAACGGCAATTAGATGACTCCTTGTGACACGATGCTGTACCTAATGAATCAGCATGTGAATTAACCCATAACGAAGAATCTTCTCTTTGCAGTAAATTTCAACTAACACGGAGATGAGAGAAATGTGCAGAGAATGGTGGAATTGGGAGCACCTGGCCCTGATTGAGGTAAGTTTATCACATTCTTCTATCTCAAGGCTCAGTGGTCTATGCGGAAGAGGGGAGAGAAAAGTTGTAGAAGCAAGAGGGGTAGATGACTCTGACGAAACGGCTCCCTCCAAACACAGCCATGCTGATGTACACGTGGACTCACAACACCTCAAGTCCACCTCAGGAAAAAAAAATGATCTCAGGGCAGGGAAGGGGAAGCGGTTGCAAAGTGAAACCCAAGCCATAAATCTATTGGTAAGTGGTATTATATTCTTGTCACTGACCGAAACATTGTTATTGCATAGATACCTGTGATTTTGTCCATCTTGTCTGGTTGCTACGGGCTTCCATATTGTTTTTCTTTCTATTTGAGGACAAAGTTCCTCATCGCTATGACGCCCTGTGCCTATTCTTCATTGGTCATTGCAGACACTTGCAACTTGGGTTCAAATTTCTGTTAATTGCTCATTTTGCTTCCTGTTTCATGTTATCATCTCTTTGGTGGGGTAGATGTATGCATTCTTTCTATATTGCTACTTAACTAAACTACCCTAAGTGTATTTGATCAAATATTGTTGATTAGATCTCCCAGCTTCTCGTGTTCAGGTATCGGGGTATGGCTTAGCTGGGTGTCCCTGCCTCAGAGACTCTTGGATTAGTGCTAAGTTTTCATGTTCAGCTTGGGCTGTTGTGATCTCAGTGTTCAGTGCTCAGTGAATGGAATGAAAAGCTATCCGTGTGGTGGGTGGCAGGCCGTTTCTCACTGCATATTTGTCAGGAGGTTCACAGTTTCTACTTTGGGGTGGGGGGTTTCCCACAGAGGTGCTTACAATAAAAATCTTGCTTTGCCCTTTAGTGAGAGGTAGAAGAGGAAGAAGGAGAAGGAAGAAGAGGAGGAAAAGGAGGAGGAAGAGGGAAAAAAAGGAAAAGAGGGGGAGGAGGAAGAGAAGGAAGAGGAGGAAGAGAAAATGGGAGAGGAGAGGGTGTGAAAGTGACTTTTATTTGCCTGGTGTCTCTGAAGTTTGCTGCCTTTGTCTGCTAACCTAGCCTAGTCCTGGAAGTTTCTAGCCTTCAAACAACCTCACCTATGCCTAGAATGTCTTTCAGCCTCTCAGACTTCTTTCTGAATAAGCTCACCCTTTCGAGGAGTTCTTTCTAAACTCTTGCTGGTTCAAACCAGCTATTCTGGCTCAAATTCTTTTTAACCTAGCTTCTGTCTCTCTCTGCCTCTGACTGAATTGCTCTGCTTGGCCTCCTGCTAACTCTGGCGATCCGTTCTAGTCTTCTGGCTTCTTCCCGTGCTCGGGCTCATTCTGTCTCCCCCTGCGTCTGGCTTGTTCCCTCTTTAACCTGTCTCTGTGAAACTCTCCAGGTCAAACTTCCTCTCAGCCTCTGCACGGGTCCCTCTTACGTTGCCTCTCTTCTAATGAGAGCTCACCATTTCCTATTCTGTCATCTTCCTCTGATTCATCACTTTCTCTGCCACTCAGTTAGACATCATTTTCAACCACGGATGCTTCCTTCTACAAACTAACTTTACCTTCATTGTCTGGGATCGATGGTATGTGCTCTGGGCTTAGCCACACCACAACTAGAGACAACTTTTTGTCAGTATACAATCTTGGGTTTCACAGTGTGATAAATTGTCTTGTAACAAGAGAGAGAACACATTTTTATTTTCAGATTCTATTACTAAACATAATCGACCATTGTTTACGGCATACAGTACTGAAGTTCTGCAGTGGGCGTAACCACGGGATAATGTTGACAGGACGACACAGACTACAGATACCAAATGTGGAGATCATGAGAAACCACTGTAGTTGATGTCTTCCTAATTACTATGATTTTTACCTGTAGTAATTGGGGACAGATAAAATATATTTAAAAAATCATTTCATCTTGTATAGCCAGAAATCCACAGTAGTTTTTTTTTTTTTTTTAAGCAAGACTTGCTGAAGGAGGTAGAGGGTTAGTTCATAAGTGGGGGAAATTTTCCACTACTGAATGATTTTAAGATTTGGGTCCATCTCCACAATGGCAAAAATGTAAAACCTTGAAATACCAAGCAGTCAAAAACATAACCAGATTTATTCCATGTCAATTGAATTACTCACAGAAAAATTGTCAGTTAAATTCACATACTACCTGTTATTCTAAAACCCTGACTAATACAGATGAAATTCTACCTGCCATTTCTAGTAAAGGAATGCTGGGCATTTAAACTGAATTTTCTGGGACCTGATGTTTTCTGCATTTTTAAAAACTTTTTATGTTGTTAAGAAGAAAGCGTTGACCAGAGGCAATGTTCTGGAATGAGAACATGATATACAGTGGTAGGAAGAGAATATGTTCTTAATCATGCAGAAATTGCATATTGATTGGTTAAGTCAGTCCTATAAAGGTCGGGACAGAGTCTAACAGGAGGTATATTGTATGATTAATTCCACTTGTAACCATTTCACTTTTTTGCAGAAAGATGGAGAACCAACGTAAGTGCAAGATATATATTGAAATTTTGTACAATCTTACCACAGTAATAAATGTTACTTCATTTGACTTTCACTAACACACCACTGGCTTCTCTACCATCAGTTTATAGGGAAAGCAAATTCAGTGTACAACCCTAGCTGAAAAAAAATATTTAAAACCATGTTTTACATTGGATAGTGCTGATTTTCTCTCTTACTGCAGAAGGGAAGGTTAATGTACAGAAAATGTTTAAAAGTCCACAACGTTGGGGCTGGGGATTTAGCTCAGAGGTAGAGCGCTTGCCTAGGAAGCGCAAGGCCCTGGGTTCAGTCCCCAGCTCCGAAAAAAAGAACCAAAAAAAAAAAAAAGTCCACAACGTTTTAAAGACACTGACTGATGGGTTAGCATTTGAACTTGTATATCATTTATGTTTCTGACATAGTTGTTCTGGGATCTTTTGGCAGTGAGAGCTGAGAATCAGAGATGAAATTATATTTGATGTGTAAGAAGTTTTGTAGGTTTACTGTCATACTACTGTCCTTGATCAATACAGTAAACCATTTGATAACAGCTTATAATATATAATGTGTAGATTATGCATACATTGGTCTTAGACCAAGACGACTGCAAATACATATGATATAAATATAGCCATGCTCACAGAGAATAATGAATTTATTTTAGATAATTATAGATGGTTGCAAACTGGTCACAACTCACCAATATGATAGCCATAATAATTTTTTGAAAGGTAAATACGCTCAGAGATGAGGGAAAAAATGCTCAGTTTAATTCTCAAAGAGTCTATTGTTAGCATCATTGTTGAGCAAACAAATCATGTCAACTATCAGGGGTGTTGGTGTTGGCAGACAAAAATCTGTGATATTCTGTAGTAATACTTCATGTTGACCTTCAGAGAATGACATGTCACAATATGTACTACAAAAGAAGGAGACCTGAGAGGAGTTGATTTTCTGGGCAAGGGCTGTCTAAAAATTCTTTTGCAATTCTCAGCTTCCTTTGGTGGAATTCAGATTAAATTCTGTTGTTCAGAAATAAGGAAAACGTGGCATTAAATGCCAATGAGTTCTAGGTCCTTGAGTCTATCACGATGAAAAGTTTCTGGATTAGTATTAATATTAGAATTTTTATCTGAGAATGCCCAAGGATGTGAATTGGAGGAGGAGGCTACAGTATGAGGGCCGATATTTAGAAAATTATAGCAAAGCAAGAATCAGGATAGCAACTATCAGACAGCTCTGAAAGAGCGATCTATCTGCCACCGACTGACTTTATTGAGTATTGGTTGTCAATAGCATAAGGTTTACAGACTCAGCTGGTTCCGCTGCTATTTCCCATTCATGATTGTATTGTTGAGCAACAGTGGTGACTTCTGAGCCATTTCCCTGTTCAGCTGCATATATATATATATATATATATGCATTATATATATTGAATATATATTGAAAATATATTGAATAAATGGGAATACCAACCTCTATCACTCCATAGAAGATTGTCTCTTATATAATGAAAACATTTGTTATGACCAAACTTCTGTAAGCAATTAATGTGCACTAAGTCTATTACTTATTTTTCTATTTTATATGAATGAAAAATAGTTTACAGCACTTAAATATCTATAATAATAACATGAGGCTATGCCAATGCTTTTAGACACATCTCTATGTCACAAGAAAATACATTCAAAATAGCCCAGTAAAGACAGATTTTAAAGAAACATGGAGATCTATTCTCTGAAAAACTCGGTGGTTGAAGTAGCCCTTGGTGCAGTATTGTTTAAACTCGAGCCTTGGGAAGATAATAATATCGTGAACTTGGAGCCACTCTTTAGCCATTTTATAGGGAACATGGAGGATTCTGTTGTTCTTTTCCCTCCTTGGAAAGACACATAGAGGTCTCCAAAATGGAATGGGAACACCTTATGTGAAATGAAATGCTCATACCCTGGTAGGTTTAAGAAATAAGTATCAGGTTAATTATTCCGGTCCATTGGAGCATCGATGTGAAGGTTAGAACTAAGAACAAGACGCACTTTAGTTTTTAGAAGCATGAGTAGATTGAGAAAAAAAATCCAAAGAAAGTGATACACTCATGTATGGAGACTCTACACCATTCCCTCCCAGCCGAACTCTAGATGGGTGCTATAGGGGCATCTTATGAGAGCAGAAGCCACTGCAAAAAGATTTAACATCAATAACTGTCATCACTGATCAAGAAATGGAGATACAATGGTATTGAAGCCCATTGATGACAGCCTAGGAAAACCAGCGCCTTGTGTCTTCTTTTGTTGGGTTTTCTTTTGACCAAACCTTTCTAAAAAGCTAAGCCAAGGAGCCCAGGGGAAGCATAAAGTTCAGCTAAGTCTGCAGGTACAGGTAGGGAAGAATATGGAGAATGGAGGCCAGTTGCTGAGGGAAGGTCCAGCACAGTGTGGGGAAATATGTCTTAGTGTTTCCTACCTGAGGAGTAAGAGCAACCGAGACACGTACTAGCTCATTCACAACAGAAAAAAATAGAAGCCTTTCATAATTTCGAGGCTATGCATCCATCCACACTAACGGGGTGTGCCACAAGGCAATTTATCCCCAGTGGTCTTTCAAATGGATGGGTGTATCTCACAAGATCTGTGTGAAGGCTTTGATCTGGGTGGCTAAAGGAACATTCCACCAAACCATTGCAGAGTTGTTTCTAGGGGAAAAGATAGATTTGTAAAATTTGCTCAGAAAATCAAGATCCTAAACTTTTGGCTTTGCATGCAAGTGTTTTTTGAAAAACACAAACATGATTGGGGTCACCTTTACTCCTAGATTTCTTCCTTTCTTTTTTTCATTTCTACTTAAGAGTAAGTGCCACTCTTTCATTTTATCCTAAAATTATTACTTCATACATCTTTAGTTATTTATCCTTACACTTACCTTACCTGGAGCAATTTTAGATCACCAGAAATAATTAACTCAATTTTCATGCAAGTATAAATTATGTATTAGGAATATGTGCTTACCCTATTCTAACAATGTAGGATCATGTGTCTTACTATACTTGAACCATTTTAGTGCCTAAATATAGGAAGGAAGAAACAAAAGTTCATGCAGACACTCAAAGTCCAATTTCAATTACTTTGCTGTTATGTCCTAAAGTGATAACGTGATTCCCTTTGCTTTTGGTATAGTCTTGTGGTTAAAGAAACTAACCTTGATGTACACTATGATTAAAACTTAATGATCATAGGGTAAAAGGCAATATTAGCAGGATATAGTAACCTGATGTCACAGATGTGGCATGGATTGCTTAAACTACTATGATACACGAGTCTGGTAACTTCATTTTTTTTTTTTTTTTGTACAAGAAGACAAACTTTAAATGGTGGCCGTTTGGGAAATGTGATTTGAGCCATACAAAGTCAGAGTGTATATATTTAAAAAATGGCTACAGGCTGGAGAAATGGCTCAGAGGTGAAGAGCACTGGCTGCTATTGCAGAGGTCCTGCGTTCGATTCCCAGCTCATAGAGATGTGGATGCTTGGAGCCAACCATCAGATTGAGCTCAGGGACCCCAGTGGGGGAGCTGGCACAAGAACTGGAGCGGCGGGGGTTGGGGGATTGCAAACCCCATAGGTAGAACAATGGTGGCCAGCTGGCCAGCCCACCCAGTGCTCCTAGGGACTAGACCACCAACCACGAAGTGTACAGGGAGGGATCCATGGCTCCAGATACACATGCAGCAGAGGATGGCCTTGTCTGGCATCAATGGGAGGAGAGGTCCTTGGAGGTTTGATGCCCCAGCATAGGGGAATGCTGGAGCCGTGGGGCAGGAGAGCATAGGAGGGTTGGAGAGCACTTCCTAGAGGGAAAGGGGAGGAGGGAGAGTGTGGATATGTAATGGGGACATTTGTGGAGGGGTGACTGGGAAGTAGGGTATCAATTAAGATGTAAGCGGATGGAATGATTAATAAAAAAAAGTGGCTACAAAAGCAGATGCCACTATAAATTTGTTACTCTCTAAAATTTTTCTCAAACGTTAAGTAGCCTAGGTCTGAGGACACTGTCTAGTGGCCTTGAGTAGTCTGGTCCTGAGCATTCCAGATCATTCTTTTCATTTTTTTTCTTCAGAACTCCTTATCTTCAGTCTTAGATGTCAGACCTCTAGACTGAAGCCACAGTTATGGAGAAAGCACTCCAAGGCCCCATAGTCTTGAGTCTTTTATTACGAAATCTAACTGGGGTAAGATGATGTTTACAGGGACTGGTAATCTATCTCGACGGGTGGCCTTTCTTTCAAGATTCTGATCAGTTTAACAGAGTCTTGTGAATCAGCTCACTCCATAGCGATTCCAGTCTAAAATACACTGTTGATGACGGTCTGGGAAAACAAATATCTCAACCTGCGATTTGTTTCAAGACCTATAAAAATAATTATTTCGTATTAGAAGCAGCGAAGATGTTTGGGAAACTGAACGTGGGACTGGAGTGAGAGTCTAATAAAATGTTATCTCGCTCTAATGGGCTTGGGCGACTTTTCGTTGCTTTCCATGGACTCTGTCTGTGGCATTCCAGCCATTAAGCCAACTCGATGTCCCCTGCAATAATGGCCCTGAAGATCCAATGACAGACGGCAAGCGTCTGGGACACAGCACGCTGTCTGGAAAGAGGTATGAAATTTTAACCCTGTCTGCCTTTGTCTGCTAAAGATTTGGTAGTCTTTCCTATTTTCTTCTCTGCTTTTTAAAAAACAGTCTGCTGTAATTGTCTAGGTCAGAAGTTGGCAAACCTTCTTCAACGAACCAGACAGTAAATATTTTTGTCTTTGTAGGCCAGTGGCTGCTGAATCTATGTGGCTGTTAGAGTAGCCTGGCTCCTGTAATCGATAAACGGAGAGATGGGCCAGCTTTTCTCCAAAGAGACTTTCCTGTCAAAATCAGATGAGGGTCGATTTCATTTTCACTTGGTAATTTGCTAATTTCTGGTCTACACGACCTTTATCTTAAGCGTTAAAAATGCAAAGCGATAGCTCACCCATGCAGCTATCTCCTTATAAAGAATTCTTTGAAATGCAGAGGAAGTGGATCAGGACAACTGTATACACAGACTCTCCTAATAAGCCAGAGGTACAGCCCTCCACTTACCACTGACCTCTTGTGAAAATCTTTCTGGAAATATTCCTTGGCAACTCTTGTAAATCTCATGTCTGTCTGGTGCATTTTAAATACTTCCTCCTTTCTAAATGTCTCTCCTCTTAACTCTTCTTCTGACAAGGCCAATTACCAGGATTTTTTTTCTTTTAATTAATTTTTATTACAATCTATTTTGATCATATTTTCCCCATCCTGTAAATTCTTTCAGATCCTTCCCATGTTCTCTTCAACCCAAATGCATGCTCTCTCTTTCTAAAATATCTTAAAATATCTAATAAGACAAAATTACTTATATAGTACTAAAACTCAGCTGTTTTTGTACTGTTTCTTTTAATTTGGCGTATATTTAAGGTTTTATGATTGGCCTCGATGAAGGTGAATGATAACACCACAAATAAATGCAATGCACGTCATCTTAAGACACATAAGTAAACTTTACATGTAAGATACTTAGAATGGCTCTTTACACACCACATTCTAAGCTGGCATTTGCTCATGTATTTAGTTAACTAAATGAACACTGATCAACAATGGACCCATATCATGGTATGACATAATACTATTGCACATTAAAAATTAATAGTGAGATCTCTACTCTGGACAGCCATTCTAGAGACAGTAATGGTACTGTCAAAATCACAGAGACAAGGGAACTTCCAAATTCCTGGGGTTTATGAAAGTAACTTTATTCCTAATGATAAAGAATGCTGAGCTAATTATACACAGTATTGAGAGAAATTCTGCAAGGCTTTCTTTGAATAGCACATCCACAGAACACCTGCAGGCAAGGTTTTGCTTCCCCTGCACTGCCCCATTGATGGAAGCAGTCACACCTACTTACACATACATTGTCACTCGCTCAGTCCCAGGGCTCCCTTCTCAGATACAGAAGTAAACAGTTCCAGGTTAATCAGGAGTGTTCCTCAGTGTCTCCTGGGAATCACTACATAGTCCCTTCACTGGGGTAGATGAGGCAGCCGGGCAGTTGGGATTAAAGGCTTCTCAAGGGCTGTCGGTACTAAGATGTGTCCCATTCACAGTTTTGACAAGGAATTTCCTCAAGGGGGACTGGTTGTTTTGTCCTAATGCACTGCAGTTTACCCTCCTTCTCCGTCTTCCTTTTCTTGGCATTTACGTTGTGTATATAATTTGGGGCTGGAGTGTCTTGAAACCATTTGACTTGTGGAAGAAAATTGCTTGGAGCACTATGAAAATATCATTGAGTCCATGTGGTTTTTAAACTCTGCTGCACCGTACTCTCTTTCCCAATTATTTCCAGCTGTGTCTAGCCACTAAGCGTACCTTCACGGCCTGGCCCCGTGTGTGTGTGTGTGTGTGTGTGTGTGTGTGTGTGTGTGTGTGTGTGTGGTTATGAAGTACCATTTTTTGTTTATTTGTTCAGATTCATGCCAAATGTCAGGTAGAGGTAGAAGATTCTGCCTGTTTTAAGGTCTCCTGGAATTTCAAGATTTCCTGCTATTTATATTTTTTGACAAAAATAGGAAGTAAAAAAATAGGGTAGAATTCTCCTTAATTTATATTCTATTCAGTTATATTTGCCTATGAGGAAGGGATTGGAGGGTCCACTGGTATCATCAGGAAATAAAGGGGTGAATATGATATTTAGAGTTAGTGACAGGGGCTGGGGGCTTCTTCCTGGGGTCACAGCCTTCTCATCCTCAGCAATAATGCTGATCATAACACTTAGTAAAGAATCATTTGATAAATTGATATGGAAAGAAGAGCTTCATGTACCCTATGATTCTAAAGCATTCATGGTTCCCCCCCCCTCTCTGTGTGTGTGTGTTTGTGTGTGCATGTGTGTGTGTGTCTGTGTGGATGTATGTGTGTAATCATTGGAAACCCTACAAGCAGAAAGAAGAGAGTGGTGGAAGGGCATAGGCTGGGAAGCTGGGGGAAGGAGACGGTGGGCAGGAAAGAATAGGAACCCAAATAGAGTATGTGTAAAAATGCTGTAAGGAGCCATGTTACATCATATGCTAATTGAAAACAAAATAAATCATGGAGGCCTATAATCTCCCAATATCAGCTTTTACAAATGACAGGGAAGACAGGAGAACACACATGAAGTGGGGGGGGGAATTCTAAAGGTTTTTCTTATTGATTTGCTTATTTTATTTTATTTTATATTTTATTTTATTTTGTATGAGTGCTCTGCTGCATGTACGTTGTATACCAGAAGAGGGCATCAGATCCCTTCACAGATGATTGGTAATGAACCACCATGTGGGTGCTGGGACTTGAACTCAGGACCTCTGGAAGGGCAGCCAGTGCTCACCAAAGGAATGGTCAAATGATAACTGACTCTACCTGAAACCCATCCCATGGGCAAATACCTATCCCTAACATTACTAGCGATACTCTGTTATGCTTGCAGAGAGGAGACTAGCACAACTGTTCCTCGAAAGGCTCCAACGAGCAGCTGACTGAAACAGACACAGATACCTATAGACAACAAACACTGGAGGCTGAGGACTCTTGTGGAATAGCTGGGGAAAGGATCGAAGGCCCCGAAGGGGATGGGACCTCCCTACGTACAGGAGGGAAGTACAGAGTCAACTAACCTGAACCTTTGGAAGCTCTCAGAGACTGAACCACCAACCAAAGAGCATACATAGCTGGGATGAGGCTCCAACATTTATGTGGCTGGGGAGAAAAGAACTGGGCCATGCGAGCTGCAATACTGACCTGAGTAGAAGGGATGTACCCACGAACCCAACAGTGGCACAAGTGTTAGGGGTGACTGACCACTCTCTGACGGGATTTAAGGCATCCTTCATTGGAGATAATTCCATGTGTGTAACTGTAACTGTAGTCAGAACTTTAAGGTTTGGAAGGACATGGCTCCTAGGGTAGAATCCACCCCTATTTTCCTGGTAAACGGTCATACTGTCAAACAGGCTTTACATCTCTTCAAACAGGTAGACCTGGGCTATTCGGTTCTCAATCTTAGCCGGAGAAGTTTCGTTTTACAATGGGCTGTAGTCAATGGAGAAATGCACACCTGTTCAAAGGGCTGAGGGTGAGAGACAGAGTCCTCAGGCATAAATGGAGCATCCATATCAATCAAAACCACCCCTGCCAAGGTTCAGGGGGACACCACAGAAGAGGAGATGGGATGGACTATAGCCGTAAAGTGCTGTGAGATGCTGTTTTCCGAGCAGTACATGGCCGTTGTACCCATGATCCCAGATCTGCTCAGATACTTGCACAAGACCTACACGGGATGAAGTCAGCCCACATCCCAGCATAGGTGGGAAGATGAGGTCTGAAGGCCCATGCTTTGCTCGGGAGAGGTTGGCAGCATATGGTTTCTAGAGAAAGAGAATAGTTCTGTTTTGAGGACCTGGCCACTGGTAGGTGTCCCATGCGTTGGCATTTGCCTCGTGCTCAAGCACATATAGGCAGTATTAAAAGGACTTAGAAACTATAAAAAGAGACACAAGTAATTTGGATGTTTCCATGTGTGTGGGGATATGGTCAGTTTGAAGGATAATGTGGTAGGTACAACCACATTCCATTGTACACATCTGTGAAATTCTCAAAAGTTATTTTAAAAGTTTGAAAAGAATACAAACACACACACACACAGAGAGACACACACACAGGAGATGTAATATGTTAATGTTAAACCATGCTATGTTATAATACTCATGTTTATGTATATGGGTAGATCGGTTTCCTGTGTAGATCATTTCAGTATAGTGGTAACAATAAATCGAAACAACATAAATAAAAATTTTATTCAAAAACCCCCAAAACAAAAACAAAACCCAAACTTCAAAGATAGAGGTAAAGGGTGTGGGGATGGCCCAGCATTTATAAATATATATTATTCTTGCTGAGGACACAAATTTGGTTCATAGCATGCAATTCAGTTGACACACATTCACCTTTAATTCTAGGTCTGTCTTCTGTGGGCATCTGCACTCACCTGCACACACCCACATATAAATACCCACGCGCTATTTATGTGTGATGATGATGATGGTGGTGATGGTGGTGAAGATGATGATGATGACAATGACGACGACAATAATGATGATGATTATGACGACTATGACGACAATGATGATGAAAAGAAACCCTAGAAAACGTAGAGAGAAGCCCAAAATAACGAAGATAAATCACGGGCATTTAGTCTATGTATGCACGCCCTAAGCACTTTTGCTCTCTATGAGTCAAATCTGATGGAAGTAGCTGTCTTCATGACATGAATAAAATAGCATGGACGCCTATTCTCGGAGGCAGAATTGAGAATATCTAATGACTGGCAGGGCGTGAACAACCACCAATCAGAAACAGATGTCCTGTCCAATCAGGGTGGACAACAGCCATGCTCACCAGCGCAGCTCAGCAGGTGTTCCCCAGCTGCCCGTCAGCCTCGCTTGCCCCCATGGAGGTCTGCAGCTGTGCTGAGACCCAGACTACACGGGGACAGGAGCTACGGAACCTTCCCTGGCTACTCTCTCTCTCGTGGATTTTTGTCTAAGTGGCCGAACCTTATCCTTCGTCCTAGGTCAAGGAAAGACAGATGGAAAAGCCTGTAACACCAAGACTCTTAATGACACCCTCATTAGAAGAACTGGGGTCATGAATGGATGCCCTATAAGATTCTGGGTTGAAAAAGAGGCTCGCCGTCCCCAACACCGTGCGTGTTCTAACATTTAAAGGCAACACGGTGGGAAATGCTTCTACTAATATTTCTGTGTCCTTCTGTGTCCGGTGAGATTTCCCATGTGCAGTGCTTAAAATAAAAGCTGTTTAAAGACGCAGCACAAACATTAAATTGAAACTTTAAAAACTCATACCAAAGAGATGAACAGATCATTTAACTTTTTTCTTTATTTCCCCATGTTCTAGTGAAAAGAGGAGAGCTCTATTTTTTTTTAAATCCCCCGAATTAAGTACGTGAGTGTGAGCACACCCGGCATTTATTTTTATACGCATATGAATGGAACCTACATATAGTCTTGTATGTTATTTCTCTAAATTTAGTTTAAATCCTCACAAAAAAATTCTATATGGTGCAGAAAATAACATTTACCCCAATGACAAATTTAGTAACCAGAAGTTGGCACAATATTAATAGATGTTAGAGGTCATTTCTCTCTTGTAACCACTAAAAACATGTTCTCTGCTATAAACATTTAAACAAGGTTTAAATTTGGTGGATTATTTATAAAATGAAAGCTATCCAGACATTCCTCTTTAACATCTTGGGATAACGACCGTCTGTTTCATCCTTGGGTTCTTAGAGACATGTAATGTGCTCTAAGCACGCCTCTTAAATACCACATACGCTTAGAGTGCACACGCCGAGCCCTGCTGTTCTCAGGCATCACTGAGACCTTCCATTCCAGAAACCCTAATAGCATGGAACATTCACTCACCCCTTCGCTTAATAATTCCGCAAAATTATACTGCGTCCTTGCTCTCTAAAGAGCAGAGGTGGCTTTATTCCCCGTACCCTTCCACATATTTCAGAGGTGCATGCCTTACATGCAGATGGGATGGAAGATGAATGGAACTCAGTGTCAGTGGCAGACATGATGTGACGGTAATGAGTCAGGATGCTATTGGGGTTCTGAGGGTTTCAGGGTAGGAGAAGGACAGTTGTACACAGATAGTTCCCAGGGGAAACTTTTAGATGCAGTACAAACTAGCTAAGTGGTCAGGTAATGAGGTCTTGAAACTCAGGTTGACCTGTTATAACATACATTTCCAACATGCCTTTGAGTGTAAATGTTTTAGAGGATCCCTATGCATAAACAGTAACAATGTTAATGAAAAACATTAATCTCAAACCTAGGTGTATATTATCTCCTTATGCCAGGAGCAATTGGTCGGGGCTTACATTTGGTGTACCTGGTGATCGTGGATACTCTGTGGATAACAAAGCCCAGACTGGCATGTCTGTGTAAATACACACACACACACACACATACACACACACACACAGACATATACACACATACACACATACACACACATATACATACACATACACATATACACACATACACACATACACATATATACACACTCACATACACACACATACACATATATACACACATATATACACATATACACACATACACACACATACAAATATACACACATACACACATATACACACACCACATACATACACACGGACACCCCATATACCACACATACACACCAAATACCACACATACACACTGCACACACACACACACACACATACACACACACACCACATGCACACATACACACAGACACCCCATATATCACACATACACACAAATACCACACATACACACCACACATACACACCACACACACATATACACACACACACAAATATACATACACACATATACACACAGACACACAGACACACACACACACACACACTCACTCACTCCCACACCTACACACACAGAAAGAGACACATGCACAGAAGGGAGGTTAAATACCAAGACATGCCACCTAAGTGCAAAAGTCAAATATATAACATCTGTAGAAGCCAGGTCATTATAGAAGATGGCTGTTTTGTTGCCTAATTATTAATTAATTACCTACAAACGTACATCATGTAAAATATTTGAAAAGTTTTGTCTCTCATAAAGCCCAATTCACTTTATGCAGCTTTTGTCAGAGGTCCCAGCTGTTTAAAAGAAATTAAACATGCCCCAAATCTGCTGTCAAATAGGGGCCACTAATTCGTTTTACAATTTCATTTCTTTACTCTCAGTTCTGCTGCACAATTTCAACACATACCTTTTATGAAAACATGGGCGGAGCAGAAACATTGATCCCAGGGAAAGACAGCCACAAAATGGCTCAGGCCTTCTAATTGTTTTTCCTGGAATGTTTGTAATTATCGAGAAGTTCTGTTTATTTTAATGGCTTCTTATCACCACTTGCAACTCAGTTAATGACTACATTTTCTCAAGGGGCCTCAATGACATCATGGACTGTCCCCAGTGCTTCCTGGTGCTTTAAAATTCTGTCACATGTTGATTTTTAGTATTGCACAAGACTGTGGGATTCCCAAGTTTTTCCCACAGTGATGCCTTAATCCTCGTGTGTACATATACACACAGGCTGTGTCATATATGAAAACACATTATGTAAAATAAAATGTCACACATTATATCTAAGTTATATAGATTATATGCAGGTAGATGTCAATGAGTAGATACTAAATGTCAATGACAGGTGATAAATATGAATAGATAGCAATAGATTACAGATAGATATATGAATGGATCAATACACATTGGCTAATTGATTGATAAATAGATACTGATAGAGCTACATATATGTGCATATATACACATACACATGCACATATACAATAGTTGAGTAAGCGAGGGCTTTGCCTACAAATACCCGAGTTGTAACATACTTGTCCTGGCCAGATGAGACTATCATGTAGCGGTCCTTGTTCCCTTCCAATCTCTCAGCCTCTTCGGCGGTATCCTAAGCAGAGACTGTGCGATGATGTCCCATTCCACTAAGGCTGGGGATTCCATGGGCGTTTATTGTCTGCACTGACCAGTTGTGAGTATTTAAGTTCGTATATTAATTATGGAAGAGGAAGTCGTGAATTACACAAAGGATATTGGCAGGGACATGGGGGATGCTGAGGGAGAAAGAAGAAGTATAAATGATGCCAAGGTGTCTCGATTTCTCACATAATGACATAAGCACACACACCATGTCCTGTGCCTGGTAAATTTTAAGTTTTAAGCAAGATTGTCTACTGAGGGCATAATATGTCAGAACAATGAAAGAGGCAAAGGACAGTGAGAATAACTACACAACCCCCACACACACACACTCACACACACACACACACACAGAATATAGGGTGAAGGGAAGTTAGCAGAATAATCCTGGGAGCCTCTTGAGAATCTGTGGAGAGGGAGGAGAAAATAATGTAATAGCCACCAAGAACGGAGAAAACCGAGAAACGAGGCCCTCTAAATCAGGTGGGCCAAGCTCGTCTGAGCTCACAGAGAGTGAAATCCGCTCTCCGTTTGTAGTGAGACCTTCGGTTTAGTGTTCTCCTGGGATTCCTAAGTCTGTCAACAAGTGGGTCTCTGAGTCTGGTGCCTTTTCTAGGGCTCTTTTCCTTCTGTTGGTTTGTCGTGTCCACCTTTGATGTGATCATTTTTGCTTTATCTTATTGTATTTTATTTTTACATTTTATCAGTATCTCTTAGAAGCCTGCTCTATTTTTATGAGAGACAGAAAGGGAAGGCAACTGGATGGAAGGGCAAGTGGGGAGGAGCTGGGAGGAACAGAGGAAGGGGAAGCCATAATCAGAAGATATTACAAGAGAAGAGAATCCATTTTCAATGAAAAGGGGGGGGCAAAGAGGGAGGGAAAGAGAAGAAAGAGAGAGAGAGAGACAGAGACAGGCAGAGACAGAGACAGACAGAGACAGACAGAGAAACAGAGAAAGACAGAGAGAGGAAGAGAGAGGATTCTTAGAACAATGGATGGTTTCTCTTTCTCTTTAGATGTCTCCATTTGTTTCAGGTGTTCAGAGTGCAGCCCCAGGAGAATAGTGAGTTTCTGTTGTTGTTTGGTTTGGTTTTGTCTTGTTTTAGCCCAGAGCCTCGGGAGTGCTTAGGAGTAGATTTTTGGTGAACTTAAATCATGTGTTTGATGGACTTGGCCACGTATCATACAACTTTAAAAGAATAAAGCCAAATTCTCCTTAAAGAGATGAAAATTACCCCATGGAAGACAGAAATCAAACCAATTCACATGGAACTGTCAATGTCCCTGAGGCACCTTGCTTGTTTTTTGTTTTTTGTTTTTGTTTTTTGTTTTTGTTTTTTTTTTTTTTGCTTGTTTTGTGTGCTTGTTTGTCTGTTTATTTGTTTTGGGTGGGTTTTTTTTTTTTTGGTACCTTTATACATGCCTGCCAATGTGTCCTTTTCATATACAGGAGATGTAAAGTGAGACTGGTGTCCAAGGTTTGGAACCCCAGCCACTTAGGAGACTAAGACTGGAAAACTATGACATCTAGTTCTTCCTGGAATAGAGAGCGGACGGTAGGGTAGCCTCAGAAACCTTGTGAGGCTCCATCTCAAAAGGAAAAGTCAGGTTGGCTGGGGATCCAATTCAGAAGTAGAAACCTGGCCCTACTATGGTGAGGCCCCAGGTTCTATCCTGGGTTCATCAAAATAGACAGACGACTAACTGGCTCACAGGCTGATTGGGTATATTAAGGGACCCACCCAAAATCTGGGAACGTTAGGTTAGGGACTGAAAGGTCATCTTAGGTTGTGCCTTAGGAACTCTGACCCCAGCTACAATACTCAGCCCAGTCGCACTGATTGTTTGATTTCTACCCGAAGGCCTGGCCTGCTAGCGACGGGAATATCAAGTGTTGCCATGGGAAGCTGCAGCTGCGAGCCATTATGTCCAGTGGCAGTGGAAATCCATTGCGAGCTCTCCTGGGAGACGGTGCAAAATGCCGTGGTGGGTTTCATATTAACCCTTGCCACCGCTGTAGCTAAGACTTCCGGCAAAGACCGAACCTCGCCAGTCAGCTGTTGCCAAGTTTTAGAAAAAGCAGACTTCATCACAGGCAAGCTCCATTCTGAGACGGAAAACAAGCTCCTTTTAAGGCAGGGCTAGGCCTCTTGGAAGCCTTTTGTCTGCATTTGACAGTTTCACACCCCACAATGTCTGTTTCGGAGAAGTCCCGAAAGCTTTCCAGGGGAGTCAAGCCTCTAATGAGGAATGCAGCGCGCTTCTGACAAACGCTCTTTTTCATGCATTGTTCAATTTGTTCCCTTAAAAATGGGAGAGAAAGGGGGAAAAAACCAACCAAACCCCAAAACAAACATTGCATTACTAGACACATGTATTTTTAGTTCTACAGCTATTTTTGGTCATTTCCTAATTTGAAATCTCTGTCACTTTCTCTCTTGACTTGTTTACACTTTGTGTTCAACTCCTTTACGTTTTGTCCTTAAGACAAACATTTAGTTGTGGGGGGGGCGTCTGTAGCACCCCTCCAAGGCCCAGCAGATTCCTTAGAAGAGGAAGAAGAAAGGAGGAAAGAAACTGAGGAAGAGGAAGAGCTTCGTGACATGCTGTTTTCTGGGCATGACAGGATTGGTGCCCTCATGAATTCACATCGGTCCTTACCTGCATGCACACCAGTATGAGTGTACAAGTACACCACACACACACACACACACACACACACACACACACACACACACCCCTCATGTAAGTAGGAAGTGACTAGTTGAGAGCAGCTTAGTAGACATACAGAAGGGGATTATAGAACACAGGGTCATAACAATACTGTAAACATATATGCAATTGTCAAAAATAAAGTTTTACAAGGCATCGGAATAAAGAAATAAGGAAAAGACTTACCTCAATTGAGGGAGGGTGCCATGTATGTATGTGCACCACGTGCATGCAGAGGGCTGGGAGGGGTATAGCATCCTCTGGACCTAGAGTTATGGGTGGTTGGGCCTACTCGTGGAAGTGTTAGAACTAACCACCCAGAAGCCTTTGCAAAAGAAATAAGCACTCTTACTCCTGAGCCATCACGCCTGTCTCATAACAACTATGGTATTTTAAAAATGATATTTTAATGATGACCAGTTCTATCCACCGAAGCACTCCCTTGTTATGGGTACATTATGAATGGTTTGGGATGTGCGATTTACATATTTGTTCTGCTTAATTGGACACTTGATTTCGGCAGCTATATTTAAGACAACACCTTTTCAAGACAAATGATAGCATCTTGAAAACCTTAAAGGAAAGGGAATAGTAGAAAAATAATCTAAAGGTTGTGATTTTTGTATTGCAATTCTAGCTACTCATATCCCAAGTCAGCATCTTCCTTTAAGGACGTACATTCCCATGTCAACACCAGTCTCTAGTTAGGTGGCTGTCCTTCCACTAGACACAGTCTTATGATCTTCCCCTGGGTTCTGTAACATCCGGGGCTAGATGACCTCCGTTGAAGGAACTTTCTCAATTCTTGCAGAATATTTCTAGGCATTCCCAACCTCTGAACCCATAGACCAATGGCATCCTACTCCAAGGAGTGCGGCATCCACACCTTTGTGGTGTCCACAAAGGGTACCAGATACTACACAGTGTCATCAGAGAAGTAAATCAGCCCACGGTTTGCGCTGTTGGCTTAGGAGAAAATAGTGTATAACATTCTTGTCTTAGGGTTCCTAGCTCTGAGGTGACCAAAAGCAATTTGTGGAGGAAAGGGTTTATTTCACTTATACTTCCAAATATCAAGGTTCACCATGGAAGAAAGTCAGGGC
The DNA here is from genome assembly GCF_011064425.1 of Rattus rattus. Taxonomy (NCBI): domain Eukaryota; kingdom Metazoa; phylum Chordata; class Mammalia; order Rodentia; family Muridae; genus Rattus; species Rattus rattus. Next base: position 77,669,790 of record NC_046162.1, read on the forward strand.
AGGAACCTGGAGGCAGGAGCTGATGCAGAGGCCATGGTGGGGGGTGCTGCTTACTGGCTTGCTCCTCATGGCTTGCTCAGTCTGCTTTGTTATAGCACCGGGAACCACCAGCTTAGGGGTGGTACCAACCATCATGGCCTGGCCCTTCCCACAGTATTCCTTAGAAAAATCTCTAAGTTAGCATCCTCATGGCCTCCAACATTTCATACATGGAGTTTAAGAATCCAGCGTCAAATCCCCCGCTCATCTGATTCTCCACTGGGCTTTTGTTTGTTTGTCCTTTGCGTGGTGCTCATGAAGAGGGATCACCTGTCACCTCTCTTCTTCCCGAACAGCTGACATCCTCAGGTGGCTCTCCCCTCCATTTTGGTTTTCACTTACAATGAGAGTCTCCAGCAAGCCCTATACCTCAGGTTCCAGCACTCCCTCACTCTGATACCTGCGTATGAGAGACTATACTCGCCCTCACTACGGCGAAGCCCCATGTGGGTAAGCATCTACATCCGTGACAGCGTTCCTTGTCAATCAGAAGCAGAAAGAAGGTAGAACAGGCCTTGGTACAAGACCCTACGAGGAGTCAGCAGAGCCTGCCTTGCAGCTCCGGTTGAGAGGACAGTCTCACGCATGCGCGGGCTACTTCCTGTTTGGGACAAACCTTCTGTGATCCACTTCTCTGTGTTTCTGATAAGTGGCTCCTCCTTCAAGTCAACGCGTATCCGCAGAGTTGTCCTGCTTCACATTCAATTTGGATTTAAGATCCCTGGGGAAGAGCAGTCCTTCCTGCTCAGTTTAGAAAGCGGCTTTCCATGAACACATGCCATTCTAGCATTTGAGCAGCAATTCCGGGGAAAAGTTAATGGCGTTTCATGTTGTTAAAAAGAAAACAGAAAGAGACAAACATGTAGCCTGACTCCAAGTATGAAATGGGAAACCTGTGAAATTTAGATGTTTAATCGCGTTTTCATTTACTTGGCTGAGAAAGGAGACGCTAAATGTTTCTTTGTTAAAACGAAATAAAAACAAAACAAAAAACCCAAAGCCAAAGTGTTAAGAAACGTCGAATTCTCAAAATAGTCACTTATAGTTGTGCACACGGATATTTTTTCTGCGACCATTTGTAAAGATAATGTGATATATGTGCATATTAATTATAAAATATGTTATTACTTGTAGGTGCACATAAGGTATTAAACCACAGCAGGCGATGTGTGGACACTAACATTTGCACTGAGGACCTAGGTTTCATTCTCCTCTCGCTCTGCCGCGGTGGATGAAGTTCAGTAGGATCTTATCAGTAACTCAGCCATTCCCGTTTCCTCAGATATGTTCATAGACTAAGACTCCTCTGACTTTTGGCTCTGGTTCCAGACAATTTTAATCTGCCAATGAAAGGCATTTATTATATTTATTATATCAGATCATATTATATTGACTTATAGTCTATGAAATATTACATAATAAAACATATTATGTAACATATATACATACATATCTATATCTATTTCTATCTGTACATATATGTAATCTAGTTGAGGGAGTGTATTAACCATATACATAGGAGTAGCTGGTATATTCAATTGTTCTCATGCTCATCTCTGCATGTCATCAAATACACAGTTGTTTTTTTACAAGGTCTGGGAAGTGTATTATCTAGGTGTGGCACTAGAAGCAGGTTAAAAGTGGCCTCAACAGGGTAAGAAGGAAGTCTGAGCCCTTTCCACCTAAGCTTTAATATATAGTCTCTTATGATAGTAGCTTTCCTCTAATATAAACACCGTCAAGTTCTTTAATATTTTATAGCTGAAATTTAAGGGCAGTTACTGAATCTAACATGTCTTTTTATGAAGATGCAAAAATCAGAATCTGAAAACAGTTCAGGGAGTCTGACCATTGGGGGACACCGCATCATTCTGACCCTTCTCTGACTTTCAAGGTCAAAGCCCGGTCAAGAGCGAGCGTCCCGGTGAGCAGTAAGGACTCTCAGAATCAGGAGTATCATCCCCTACCTTGCCCCTGTTCCTCAAATCTAATCAATGAAATGCGAACCATACCCTTAAGTCCATGTAGTCAGTATTTGCCTCCGCGTGGAGCACTTCTCTTTAGTAGTCAAGGGCTGGTTGTGTAGGTTGCGCATAAACCTCTTTTGAAAAGCCAAGGTAATGAGTGGAAGGACGTTGAGCAGATATCAAAGAACACTTTGTCACCTTGGACTGATTTTCTGTTTCTAGCCTACAGTGGCTTCCGTCATGTCGTTCAGTTACAGGAGTAATGCTCAGTCCAGGTGCCAGACTGATGGATCGCCCGTTAAAACTCACATACCAAAGGGCCAAAGGCTTGAAGGAGTCTACCACATTACTATGTAAATTATAAACGTCCCTGATGGTTATACATGTACATGTAGCCCATGTAAAACGTGTATTTGTTAACATGAGAAAATATATACACACCCACACCTATATACATGGGATAGACATGTATTTTATGTACTTACTCGTATTTGAAATAGGAGGGAAATGTATAGACAAGGAGATACCATGTCTTGGAAAAGGAAAACCTGATTCGTTGGGATGTATTCCTAATTGGTGTCTATATTTCCTAAATGCTTTACACACTGGTGTCTAATAAATGGAGAATTAAAATAAAATGTTATAGCTAGAACCTTTTAAGAGCATGGAGGCAGTGATTTAATTCAAATGTTAAGAAAAGGTCATATTTCATACCATCAATTCTCGAGATCTAAATGAGATGATGTGCATATATTTCCATTAGTAAGTGTGTTTTGCTGTCTGGGGAGGAAAAAATACATGGACAAATGAAAACCTCAAATAAAAAGAAGGTAGGGATAAACGATCTGATGAATAAAGGGACCAAGTAAGACCCAGTAATAAAATGTTTTGTAAATAGACTTCTTAGCTATATTTTCCTCCAAATTAAGTTGAGCTTTCTTTTTTAAAACAAATTGCATTTGTCTTTGGGAAACTTTCATTTCAAATGCAATGTATGTATGTATTCATAAAACAAGAGCTTTATCAAAAGTGGACCACTAGTCACTTACTATTTTATCTATTTCTCCTGTTCATGTGATTTATAAAATTCAAACCCTATCTAAATGTCACCGGCAAAAAAATATTACAACTTGAGATTTGCTCTCTTTTAAAATTATATGTTTAAAATCATTTATCGAAAAGGAAAAAAATTGATCACTAGGAGAATGAGCTTTTATGAAACACTTAGCAACATTTCTTTTTGGGAAGGAGACAGTGGATGTAAATGTAGACACTTAAAAGTCTTACTATTTATCTAAGGATGATTTTGTAGGATTATCGTGAAAGAGAGATAAGTCATTGAATTTTATAAGAAGACTGCCTTGACTAGCCATATATATATATATATATATATATATATATATATATATATATATATATCATTAATGAATACAAAATGTGGAAGTTGTGAGGTGGTCTTACAGATGGTGTCAATACACTTTAATTAAACACCATAATTCTTCTTTTCCCTAGGTAGCTGTGTTAAGACAAGTTACTCTTCAGAAAACATTTCTTTCAGGGGATATATTTCCCCCCAGCGACACCATTGAACACATCTGTGGGCTTCCACTGCCCTCTTTTGGAATGCAGTGGAATTTCTGGTGTTTATGCGTCTTGGAAGACTTGGAAGATGGTTAATACAACTGTCTTAGTTTTGGTACTTTCTGCTTTTAATAAGCCTTGAGAAAATGGTAACCTGAAAAACCCCAGAGTTGAAGAAGGGTCTCCTGTCATCCAGACAAACAATATTCATTTATACACATCTTATTATAAAAAAATAAGTTTTGATGTTAATGCCAAGGTCATTATAGGTCAATATTATTATTATTATTGTTATTATTATTATTATTATTATTTTAAAATCTACTGAAAGACAAAAGGAAGGCTTTAGAAAGCATTCTTTGAAGGGTGACAATGTAGCTTTTTTTCCTTTGACTTTTCAGGAGTCAAATATGAAACGCTATGATCCAGGGAAACGAATTATAATATCATGGTTCTTGTTGTAATTTTTGTTTTATACACAAATATTGTAGAGGCTAAGCTATTTTAAAACTTAAAATGGATTAAAACCAGCGGTTCATTTTCTGTGGCTTTTGCAGAACTAAATCCAACCTTGACCCCGTTTTCAGTGAGCAACTCTGGAGATGGATGTCTTTGATCTAGAAACAGATGGTCATCTGCGTGCTCCGACCACAAACCCTCCACAAATACACAATAGGAAGTGACCTGGAAAAGTTACCTCAAAGAGTTGTAACTCGCTGCCCAGAGGTGCCTGGATTCAGGAGTGCCTGCCGCTATCTGGTCTTGTTACTAATTCGATGTCAGTTTGTCCGTTTTTAATTCGTCCAGATAGCAATTTTAGCTAAAAATCTACAAACCTCCCCCTCCCTTTCCAACATCTGGTTTAGCAATTCCTCGAGAGACAAAACAGTCCTTTCTCTCATCCCATATATTAAAATGTACCTACGTCCTGAGACAGAAATGAATGATCATGTCAGAGTGGAATACTTCTACTCCAAAGTTCTGCTAAAATAAACCCAAATGCCCTCAAATCAAAATATTACAAGATATTACAGTAGGGCAATCTTCAACAGAGCAACTGATGGGAAATTAGCTTGGTTTCCTGTTTTATCCCATGAAGTCATTTTGTTACATCAAAATGCATGAAATATTAGAATAAGTTCAATTTGTTTACTTGAAGAGAAAAATCAGTTAAGGTCCTATATCTTATCCTTTCGCGACTGTTAAATATCTTATTTATAGTAAGCTACTGTAGTCATAAGTCCTGTGAAGTAGAACCAAATAGTACCTACCAAACTGAGTTGTAATAGGCTTCAAATCTGAATTGTTTAATAACCATTAAAGTTGCCACACAAGAATCACCATCTCTGATATACACACCTGGGAACATGCAAACACTCATGTGCATACACTGAAAATGAATTACTCTTTTCCCCTCAAATAAATGCTTTCAATTAGACAAGTACATTTTTCCCAGGGCAGGAAATACGGTGAGACCCATAATGACACCTTTATCCAGACACCGTCAACAGAGAACACTGAAGATATAAAAACTTGGAAGGTATTAAGTTTAACCTGGCTTCATAGGAATTCATTCTCTCATGGTTTGCACTGGACCTTACCTAGAAGCTATCTCAGCGATCTGTTAGCTTTCATGAAGCTAGTGGATTAAATATCAATAAATTAATAATAATAAATTAATAATTAATAAGATATTCTTTTGGTTCTGTTGATAAGTCGAGAATATAGCATTTAGGAGGGAAAGTACAAAAAATGAAAAAGGCATTGAGCATGAACAGTGCGTTCTCTTAACCACCAAGCTGTACCTCTAACCCCACAAAGCACTCCGTACGTCACAGAAATCTTTGCACCGTGCTAGCATGTGAAGCATACCTTGAACCCTAGCACGCGGTGGGGCAGACGCAGGGGCAGATGCAGGCAGTCCTACGTAGTGACTTCTAGGACAGCCAGAGCTACACGGACCCTGTGTCGAACACAAAGCAAGCAACAGCAACCCTAACAGAGAGACCTTCACCTCGTTCTGAATCCCAGCGAGCCACTGTGCATGCGCACTTCATACTTAGAAAGTCTTTGTCTTAGGGAAGGTGCCTTCTTGGACCCGTCGTTTAAGCAACAATTCTTTTGTTTCCTGTCTCTATGACATATCGTTCCTGTCTCTACGACATATCATTTGTGTTCCCCAAAAGCTTGTGTTATCTATTATTGAATTTTTAATTCAACTGAACAGCAAAAATGGAGTTATTGAATTCTTGAGTTGGGACTGGTGATATGGCTCAGCGGGTTAGGCGTAGCTGCTGCTCGTGTAGAAGATCTGAGTGCAGAGCTTAGCATCCACATTGCAAGTGTCACAACTGACAACTGCGTGCAATTCCAGCTCCAGGGTCTCCAACACCTTCTGATTTCTGCTGATAGACACATACACACACACACAGACACACACACACACACACACACACACACACGCACACACACACACGCATGCACACATGCACGCATACATGCACACACACGCTTAAACTCATGTACCACATACATACACATGCACACATGCATACAAATACACACATTCTGCACAACACATACATAACCACATGCACACACATACATAAGCACTTGCATATACTCATATGCACACATACGACATATACACACGTACCACACAACACACACACAGATACACACACATGTACACACTCTATACACATACACACATACCACACAATACATACACACACACAGAGACACACACACACACAGACACACACACACACACACAGACACTAATTTTTAGAGAAACTCTAAGTTATTGAGAGTCTAAATCCAAGTACTCTACTCCATTCTTTGATAGGATTTTGAGAGATTTTCTTGAGGCAGGGATAAAGATATATATATATATATATATATATATATATATATATATATATGCTTTTCCACAGTTTCTTGATTACAATACAACTTCATGGAACACACCATGTATACTATTAAACCTACATCACATGTCATTGCAATTGCCCATAGCAACAGACCCTTATTTTACAAACATTAATTTTTAAATTGGCTGGAATTAGGAGATGTAGACAACTATGTTCACGGGACTTATTGTAAGCAACAAATCTATTTAAATTTCAGAATTGAATATATTTACATGTGCTTTGGAATTCAGGACACAATTTAAACCAAATAAATATAATGTTTTAACTTTAAACATATTCTATTATAAAATAATCTCTGTTTCTTTAAACTTTTAATAGTTTAATAAAACATTGCAAAAATTGTAAAACCTTAATTTTAATGTGTTTAGTTTTCTAAAAGCTTCAGATTATAGGTAGCTCTTACAACGTGAAACAACAATTTTATAAAATGCTATCACAGAAAAAAATGTATAAATGCCATGAAACCATACCAAACATAAATAACATTATAGTTTAAAAACACAGGTTCTTTTTCAACCTGATAATGGAGGGACGTTCATTCTGGTCTCACTGGACGAAACATTATTAAAGTGAATATTGGAATGAATATAGCGATTAAACTTACTTTTTAAAGCAATTGCTACACACGGGTACATGCATTCAAACACATAGCGTGTGCATGTGTGTTGTATATTTTGTGTGTATGTGTATGATATTTTATCGTGTTTGTAGGTATATTGAGACTAGAAGTTATCTAGTGTTCTTTCCCTATCAAACCTCTATTCCCTTGAGATAAGGAAACTCATAGAACCTGGAGCTATGACGGTGATCCCCAGAGGGCTCCTCACCTCAGTCCTGGGTTTACAGATGTTCAGGGCCATGTCTGATATTTAAAGTGGTGAGCCTGGATTTGAACTCAGTTCTTCGTGTTCACACACAGCTCTTACCCTCTGAGTCATTTCCCTCATGCTTTTATTCAATATTTTGTGCCTGGTCTTACTGACTGCACATTGAGTAGTCCCAGATTTAAGCTGACAGACTCTCTTCGATACGAGGCTCAAGGAACGGCTTGAAGGGTAGGCTAGATGGCTCAGTGGGTAAAACGCTCACTGTGTAAGCTTGCGACCCTGAGTCCAATCCCCAGGACCCATCCTATGGGAAGGAGTAACAGATACCCACAAGATACTCTTTGATCCACACACATATTGTGGTATACCTTCCTATGACAAAACAAACAGACAAATAATAAAAATAAATGATCTATAAATTGACATTATTGATCTCAAGAATGCGAAGACGTGTTCTTGGTTAGAGGAGCAGAAAATCCTGCCGAACTTTATAAACAGCACAGACTATTGATTCAAACTTACTGAACTGTTGCATTGACCGTGTGCATTGCTGGGTACATTGTTCGCGTGCATGGCATGCAATACCCTTCATGAACCCAGTAGCTTGGATTTATAAGTACAGTAGAGTTAGGATATTAAATGTAGAAAATATGAGATGCTTACATGAATATCTGAGAAGTTAGCAGGGGTGGTGTGCTGACTAACGAAATAACTAACTCGTTTCTCAAGATCACTAAACAGACTTTTAGCATGTATGGGGGATTTTTTCAAACAAGGAGATTTCACTTTCTAAATGGTCTCCATGGTTTTATTTTGTTTGTTTTGTACGTTCACAGCACATGGGTTGAATTATCTTTGACTAGAGAGACGAAGATGGTAGCAATCCAATAATTCCTCTTCGGTGAAGAGCAGTTAAAATCCACCATCCGTGGGGTTCAATTTCTTCCTCATTAGAACCAGGAGAGTAGGGCGATGGGAAGAGGGGGCTGGGATAAGACCATTTCAGCTCATTCTTAAACATCCTGGTATTTTTCTTGAAACAGAAGGTAGTAATCAATGGAAGTTGTTCAGTGTGGCTCAGCCCCCATAATACTTTCCTGGTGTCAGCCTCACCACTGTTGCTATGCAATGCTCTGTGCCTCCTTTTATTTTTTTTTTTAAGCCATAGTAGATTCTTTAAGGTCACATCTGTTGGGGCACATAATGGTTTTTAATCACACCTTCCTAAATGACTAGAACACACGTATGTGTCAGGAGCAGCACTTAAACCGAAGCCTGATCTCTGTCGTACGGTGTTTGGGTGGTGAGTTTCTAGAGGGCTATGGCAGAGACCTCTGCTGAACCCACGCGGGTTGATATACAGCTGAACAATCAAATGCAGGCAAACGTCGGCTGGGGTAAGCCTTCCTTCCCAGAGGACGATGGCGGGGAACACAGTTTCAATTTTAGGGAAGCAACGCAGGCTAGAATAATATATTATCTTTACAGGCCCTTGTCTTCAATTCCAAACCCCTTTAATGTACCTTAAATCCACATCAGATCAGTTTCAACCGAATTATGAGGGGCCATTCACAGCGTGCTGCTTTCTCCCCTTCAAATTCAAATTAGGTGCTAAAAACAAATTTTTTTCCCTACCTTTTCAAATTACACCTCACCAAAATCATCGATGACATGCTGTTGACTTTTTGAATATAACTCGGAGCAAAATCACATGCTGTAGACACACTAAGTGTCCTGCACTAAATTTTAGCATGCATTTTTCCCCAGAGGCATAGAGACAAAGAGGAATTGATACCCATTTAGAAATCTGTTTTATTCAGTGAGCACCATTGCTATGGGGACTGAGGGGTTCTAACTAAAATTTTAATAATATATATTATATATATTTATATGTATATATATTCTCCAATACCTTAACTCCATTCAGAGTTTCAAGTGTTTTGTAACCTATTCTTTGGGTTATATTGTGAGAAGAAGAGTATTTTATTGTGTGAATTTGTGATTTTAAAAATATGTGTTTCAGTATAACAGTAGTGCACGATACATGTAATCCCAGCATATGGGAGATAGAAGCAGGTAAATCAAGAGTACATAGAGGGACCCGTGGATCCAGCCACATATGTAGCAGAGGATGGCATTGTCTGGCATCGATAGGAGAACCCCTTGCTCCTGTGAAGGTTCGTTTCCCCAGTGTAGAGGAGTGGGTAGGTGGGAGTGGAAGCACCTTCATAGATGCAGGAGTAGAAGGGATGGGAGAGGGAGAAAAGGGGATAACATTTGAAAGGTAAATACATAAAATATACAATAAAAATGTTTTGCAAAAAAAATAATAGTGTCAAACTATAAGGATTCTGATAGCATAATATCTCTAATCTTTGTCTTTGACCTTGGAGCAGTTAGTATAAATAAAACAGATGCTTCCAGATGTTGGTGAATGAGATAAGCTAGGGAAATGGAGGGATGGAAACTGGGGTGATGCACAAGCAGTGCTTATATGTGTCTACTACAGAGACACACGTGTCTCTGCGGTGGGTAAGTGACATTTGCTTCGAGATATGGGTGACAATAAATGATCAAGCTTGAGACAACCGGGGAGCAGAAGTAAGAGCAAATCTGGAGAGACCCAAGAAGCCAGCAAAAGAGACTCAAAAGCTCAGTGTGGCTGGGCCATACTGAACACAAAACAGGCCAGGGAACTCATTTGGTTAGAGTATTGGAAGCCATAGTGACTGGATTCTTTTCATGTGCTTGTTTGTTGAGTAACTGTTTTGCTTTTCTTCCCTTTTTTCTTTTCTTTTTCATTCCACCGGTGGGAGTTGAACTGAGGGCACCGTACCTGCTATGCTGGTAGCCACCAGCCGTCGTAGTGAAATTCTCTTCATATAGACCTCCCAAGGCAAGTGAACAGAGCTCCATTGTTTGACACATCTGATTGTAATATTTTATATCATCCACAGGCAACCTGAGGTGCTCACAGACAAATCTATTCCTTTCCTTGCTAAATTTAGTGTTTCTACACTTTCAAAGTTGTGCACTGTGTGCCTTGTGTAATCTCCCTCCCACTCCTTCCCATTTCCTTCCTGCCCCCATCAGCCTCTCTTCCCTACAAATATCTCTCCCCATTTTTTGTTGGTTTGCTTGTTATCTTTGGTTTTGTTTGGTGTCCTTGAGGCAGTCTTGTGTGATCCCACAATGGAAACTGATCATAAGAGCCCAATGGGTTCACCTGTCCTTACATAACCCAGTGACTTTATTGTTCACTAGCAGATCTAAAGAATGTGGTAGGGCCCATGGGTCCCTGAACCTGGAAGGACTTACGTGGACCCAGCCCCCTGATACAGAGCCACTGTAATCTCATGGTTCCTATGGCCATATTTCATTTAAAAGATAATAATTTGCAACACTCCTCCCATTGGCTGTTCTTACCTGGCTTATTTTATTTTCCTAAATAAATCTGATGATGTCTCATGAACCCATTCCCTAGCACCGACAGGAACTTCAAAAAGTCACACTACTCCCTCATTAATTTCACTAGATTTTGAATAACACGAGTGGCTTTTCACATCCCAGGCGAATAAATGGAAAAATAAGTTGCTACTTGAAGCAATTTAATAAATATGCGCTCCACGTTACCATGTAAAGCCACTGAGGCCAGAAAAGGGATAAAGCTTGGGTGGATCCTGTCTGTCCTCATCCTTAAAAATTATCCCTCTGACTGAAGAAACGAACGGAACAGCATCAGACGTTCATAGCTCTGGTAGGAACGTATGAGCGTCATGTTAGCATAGGGTCATAGTTACTGCACCATGGATAGCAACAGGCTTATCTTGCGGGGCTGCGCTCTCTTTGTTTGCCTTCTTTTGCTAGAGTAAAATATTCTAAAGGAAGAGCAACTTTGGGGGGCCAAGGTGTTAATTTCAGTTTGCAGCTTATGATGCATCATGAAACGAAGCCGGGACTCAAGCAGCCATCTTGAACTAAAGCAGAGACCATGGAGGAGCAATGCTTTCTGGCCAGTTGATTATTTTTCTTAGACAGCCCAGCCCAGGCCCATCTGCCTAGGGATGGCTCTGCCAACAGTGGACTCCATCCTCACACACTGATTTACAATCAAGAAAATGGCCCCAGGGCGTATTCCGGTAGAGGCAATTCTTCAACAAAGGTTCCCTCTTCCCAACTCTTGTCAACGGACAACCGTGATTAGCCGTGGAAAGAAATCCTGAGAGGCTCTTTAAGTTGTCAGACCCAGGAGGAAGGAACAGCCTTCATGGGAGAGATACGCAGCAAGTGTTTGCTTTGGAGAGAAAGAGCTTGAGGTTGGATAAGAACCCAGAGTCACACAGGGAGTCCTAGTGGGCGCTGGGAAGCATTGCAAGTAGAGAGAAGTGCCAGGCAAAGGAAGAAACTGAAGCTTGGCAGGGGTAGGACAGCAGGCATTTTGGGAAAAGTACATAATGAGCATTTAGACACAAGATGGATAAGAACACATCCATAGTTGAATTATACAGACAGTGTCTCATATGAAATCTATCTCTTCCTTATCATAACGCTCATATTCAAAATGACTTGTTCTTTAGAATAATTTATTTTTCCATATCAATGTATTTTTCTATGGTGTCAAAAATATACAGATTATACAAACATACAGAGAAATTTTATTTCCACTAATGTTATCAACATTCATCTACATTTCTATAACCCATAAGTAGGAGAAGGAAAAGCATGAGGTGTAAGTAGATTCAATTTCACAATATCCAGTGTATAGGGCAACATATTGGGAATTTTTATTTTGAGTTTAAAAATTTTCATTATAAGGCAGAGAAGATGGCTCAGTGGGTACTTGTCACCAACCTTGATGACATGAATTCAAATCCTGGGACTCATATGGCAGAAAGAGAGAAGTGACTTCCACAGGTTGTCCTCTGAGTCCCACACATACACTGTGACACACACACACATGCCCAGAAGTACATGGACATGTCTAACCACATGCACCAACACACACACACACACACACACACACACACACACACACACACACAGAGTGAGAATAAAATATATTAATAACATAACACTGCAAAATAATGGTGGAAATTTTATTCATCTAATGGACTGAAACAACACTTCAAAAACCAGATAATTTTAAGTGCAACATTTCTACGGTAGTTTTATTCCCAAAATGGAACAATTTACTTATTGCTAGAATATGCAATAATATATTCATTACGAAAAGCTTATGTTTGAAGATTTAATTTTTATCCCTGCGTGTCCTGGAACTCACTTTGTAGTCCGGACTGGCCTCAAATTCAGAAATCCACCTGCCTCTGACTCCTGAGTGCTGGGGTTAAAGGTATGCTCTACCACCTCCTGCCCACAATTCTTTTTAGGGCTCTTGCAAACCTTAGCATGAAGTCCTACTCAGTTTCAAATTCTTATATTCTAGCGGGGTCCACATCTACTATCTTGCTGTCACGAAAAATCAAAGAATGAGAGACACGTATGTGAATCATGATCCTTTTCTCTAGATCACATAACAAAATTGCTTCCTTTTGGGAGGCTTTTGTTTGATAATAATAGCTAGCAAATGATTTACTCACAGTGATTGTGAATGTACCACTGCGCTTGAAACTTTCATTTTGAAGATGCGAACCATGAATCCAAGGAAGGGATGGGCAACCATTTCTAGCCAATCAGAGTCTCTCATGCTCAAGGATAGACTACGTAGTTTAGTTAATATAGCCAATCAGAGTCTCTCATGCTCAAGGATAGACTATGTAGTCTAGTTGAATTTAGCCAATCAGAGTCTCTCATGCTCAAGGATGACTACTTAGTTTAGTTGAATCTAGCCAATCAGAGTCTCTCATGCTAAGGATAGACTACTTAGTTTAGTTGAAACTGTGCACACCTTGTACTACATTTATTTATATTTCGTTATGTGAACATACCTAAATGCATCTGACTTAAGTGGAAGAAACAGAACAGATATACTTTAAACATGATTTGGAAGGAAAAATGAGGCCACATTAGCCATGCGAAGGAAATAGAAAGAAAGAACACAGTGCCTTATCCATAGCAAACCAAAGCCAGGTTAACACGAAGGAGTCTACTTTGTGGGAGACAAACGAAGAGCTAATTATGCTAGGAGTTGCCCTGGTGGCTGGATCGGCATCCAGAATCTTCTGGCTGCATTTTTTTAAAAAAACAAATGATAGCCTTTAAATAACCTTAAACTTTTTTTTTAGTTAAAATCTCTATTGTAATAGGGAAAATTGAGGAAGACACGTATTAAAAGGAGGCAGCCGCACATGTGGTGGTATTTTTACAGCCATTCAGCGTGTTGATATAAAGTAATGCATTTGAGTCAAACATCATCTGCGTGAGTAGTTAAAGTGAAAGGCGATCCCACGGCACTGTGGCCTGACTGGCTGTCCAATTAGCAAAATGATTAGCCAGGCTAATATCAACAGACTCATTCCTGTGTCAATTTGACAGTTATATTGCTACACAGATGTCAGCCTTTCCCTGGGGCCTGACTGTGATCTGTACGGATATGCCACTAATGAAGTATGGCACGTCAGATTTGTCCCGGAGACATCCAAATATTTTTTTGTATTACACTAAACACTCGAACGTGTCCTTAAGTTTTTAAAGTAAGACTTTATTTTGGAAAACAATTTGTACGGGGTCAGCCCATCTTCAAGTTACATTCCGTAACCACTTAAAATAGAAGACTTGCTTCTGTAGAAATAAGCTACAAATATGTAACAAATTATATTAAAGCTGAAATAAACCTTTTGCCCATGTTTATAGAGAATGAGAATAGTATGTGTATTTAACTGATATTTGAATATAAAACGAACGCACAGTGTCTATATTCAAGCTGTGACCCAGAAACACTGGCACCAGACTTGTAGGTCTGCAGTTCCCTTCAAGGACTGCCTCACTGTCACATTTGCTAAGTGGAATTTTCTTAGTACCTTCCATAAAGACTATAGGATGGAGGTTTACAGGAAGAAAGTGTTAGAGTCTCCAATTGCATTAATATTCTTTTCAGACATGAAGATAGGCCCAACCACTCAGACATTTGACACAAATACCCCTGCCATCTATGTGGTGGCCGGGAGTTGTGGGTGTTTTACTCAATTAAAAGACCGTTATAGTTTTTATTAAGTTTCACCAAAAGACGTGAGGCTCACAAACGTTCCAGCGCTCTGTCTGGGACAGCTTACCCAAACAAAAGCCAGATTCCAGAGGAAAGCAGGACGAGTGTCCTCTAATTGACTTTGAGAACGGAAACACCTAAACCGTAATATTCAGCTCTTCTCTCCCTTTCGGATTTTTTTTTAGTGATTCCACAGGGAAACCAGTGATTGACTACAGGGTAAGAAAAGTTTGTACACTTGTGCCCTCCCCGTTCATCAAGTGAGTGCACGCCAGCTATGTTCTCTAATGTTTGCACTTCTTTATTCAACTCTATTACTATCTACCTACCTACCTGCCCACCAACCCATCCGTCAGTCCATCTATCCATCCATCCATCCATCCATCCATCCATCCATCCATCCATCCATCCACCTATCCATTTATTAATCTCCTTCACCCTTTTAGGTTATAGGACTGGCAACAATATTCAACATAAAAGGACAGACAAAACAAGTAATTTATCATGCCAAAAAGAATATAAAATACATTATATTGATAAAGAAGGATTGTTAATCCTACATAATGCAAAATAAAAAGCCTCATGCCTCTCGCATAATGGAGTTTGTTTCACATAGTATTGAACTGATGGGTGTATGTTGTCAAATAATAATTCTCCGTGGAGACATGCCTTACAGTGGGATGCTTGTGGTTAGAACGCAGCTCTAAGCATCTGTTAGTACACAAAAGCCATCTCTCTCTATGCCCTTTACACCTTACATGGGTAGTCCAAGAATATTTAGAACCGGGAACGCTGAGAAAAGAAATTTCTATAAGCGCACCACAGAAAGCGCAATGAAGAGTTAACTTCGTTAACTCTCTATGCAAGTCCATAAATACATATGCATCTCTGCAAACATATTTAAACAATAAATATACGAACCAGTCATTTATAATAGAAAATGGACACGTGTTTCAACCTATATAAATTAATTTCCTTATCTTCAAGAAAAAGTAAGGTGAGCTCCCATCTACTGAAGTGACCACTGACATTTTGTGGAGCTTTTTAAAGAGGAGAGGATTCGCTGGGAGTATTTAAAATCATATTTTAATATTAGATGTGCTCTTATCCGTTATTTTAAAGAAATGCATCACGAGGAAGTATTACTCAGCTATGTTGAAAAATACCGTTACTGTGGATTTTAATGTTCGGGGATGCATTCAAGTGATTGGCTGCGTTTCAATCTATGTATTTCTTCACAAGTGATCCCTGAGCTCAGAGAATCCAGTGCATGTATCGAGTAAATATCTGTGAAGATTACACATAGATTGTTCTCTAAGAAGCTCCTCCATGTCAAGAACTTTGTCCGTGTTAAGCAACTGGAAAACCGATTCTGTTCAATTGAGAATTTAAGCTACGGGTGACCCAAGCCCATTTTCTAAATGTGCAGGGTTACTGATTTTCTTCTTAACTGTTTCAGAGGGTGAAGATATTTTCAACCAATTTGGCATGCATTTATTGTCATTGTATTATTAATGACAATTTTTTTGTGGGCTTTATAGTGGAATGTCTTTTGACTCCTGACTTCACAGTCATTTAATCTATGTAACGGGCATTACACCTGGTCATTCTGAAGTATTTTGGTTTTGAAGTGTAAATTATTATTTTTCAGCATTTCACTTAAAATACTGAGATGACTGTTTATAAACATTTCCTTCTGACGGCAAACCTGTATTTTTTTCAACAGCATTTATTCCAATGGGGTTTAAACCTGAGCTCAATAAATAGCATGATCGCGCTTTAAGCCTCAAAGAGAATGAGAAATCTTGTGCTTGTCCATCGACACCGTCGCAGTGTAAGACTCACCTACGTTATACAGGATTCCACCTGTTGTGCGTCTGATTTTATTTTAGGAATGATCAATGTGAAAATGCACAGAATCACATCAAGTGAGATATCTTATGAAATGCACTCAGTTCCTTTTGAACACTATATTTTTTCCTCACAAAAGTAGTTTTCCTTTGGGCTGAGTGGACCGAAATGACTGCATACCGCTTAGTTTTATAAGACAGTGATCAAAATGTACTCTTAGAAATAGCCCATAATCCACAACCTGGGTCTTATTTAGAAGCCAGAATAATATACTTCATTGTTAGGCAACAAAAATCTACATTGTTTAAAATGTTTGTAATTTGAGTTCTTTTCCCCCCGACTTCTTAAAGTGACATTGCCTGAAACCTCTCCATAAAGAGAATTAGCTTCCAGTTCAAATACATACCCCTTCATTTCCTCTAATTTTATACAACGTAAATAAATACTCTGTAATGTTCAGAGGCTACTGGAAAATGCAGAATGCCTATCATATGTTCTAAATAAGGCCCTCTCCAATAAAGAATTACCTTTGAGCTAAGAAAAGTAATAGTCATTAAGAACAAGGGTCACGGAGAGCAAGTGGGCTTTTTCCTGTATTTGTCTGTGAGAATAAACACATGGAGGAAAATGTTCTTCTATAAAAGAATTCAAACAAAGCAAAAGGCTTCAGAAAATAGATTGCCGTGGAAAGTTTGTTTAAACTTAAGACTCCCGCATGGAATTAGTCAAGTTAGACTGCGTTGAACTGAATGAATAAGTCCATTCCAATAGGGTCCACTTTCCTTTAATTTCGGTGAGCAATGTTTGGAATATTTGTGCCCGGTAGAATATGAGACATTTCAACATCAGCAAATTGAGCACAAGTTATAATACCCTGAAGAAATAGATCCCAAACTTTGGCTGTAGTCACATTTAAATAGATTCAAAACAATGTCGAAGGGTGGAGGGGGAGATCTGAGGATGTGTTAGGAGGAAACACAAAAAGCAAACTAGATTTTAAATTGTACAGTACAAATTAAAATCACATGAACTCTATATTTCAAGAGTGACTTCTGTAGTAGTGTTTTATACAACTCTTCTAGTGTCTCATAGACTCATGGAAAACAAAGTTCTATAAGCTCGATTGTCACCTTAGATAGACCAAGATTTCCAATGCCATGGGACAGTAATAAAAAATCTCCCTCAAAGATTTCCCCTGTCCTTCCTTTTTGTCAGTCTTTTTGAATCCAGCATCAATTCTTTACTTGTATCTGATATAATCTTATGAGAAATCTGACCAACTTTTATTTTAAGAGCTTATAGCTAATTAGAACTCTTTAGGTAGATAGACAACAGCTATAGATTAGAAACTTCTGTTTACTCATGAAAAATTAATTAAAACTTACAATTTTTTAAACATGAAATAGTATAACCTTTCTTTCTTTATATATGCATATATATGAAACAAAATAAAAAATAAGTTTAGAAAAATGACATGTCATGAGAGATTAGAATACTTCAAAAGTCGTGCTTTTGTGGCTTGCATTTGACAAATTAATAACAAATTTTTATTTCTGGAAAACTGCTTCTGAAAATAGCTAATGGGACTGGGGAGGTAACTTTATTAAATGCTTACTGTGCAAGCAGAGAACAGTTCGGTTTGAAGATGTAACTTCAGGACTTGGTGGTTTATGTCTGTAATTCTAGACCTAGAAAGATGGAGACAAGAGCATCTCTGGGATTTCTTGGCTAGCTAAACTAATCTGCAAAATCCACAAGCTCAAGGCTCAGTAAGGGACGTGTCCTAAAAATTAAGACAGGTTCGTTTGACATCCGACCTCCGCAATTGTGTACCCATAATTACACATGCACTCACACACATGTAAAGGAAAATATTGACATGTATAGAAACGATAACTCACCATGGACTCTTCATCTGGTTGTGGTTATTTAATAAAGTATATTTTCTAGTCCCTTCCTTTAAATCACATGGTGCCAAAGATGAAGACACTTAAAAAATATGTTGTTTAAAAATTTCTCTGTACACAGGAAAAATAAGACTGTTGAAACAGGAATGCTGATAGCATTGTACCATGACACAAACATGTTAGACTATATCCTCCATGAGCGATGTATGTGTGAGTTTCAGTAAGACAGTCAATGTTTTCTTTTATGACAGTGGTAAATAAAATAGGGGTAAATATGTCATCAAGGGTGCCACCAAAAGCAGAGGTACCAGTGTAGACAAAGTAGTCTGTGGGGACATTGAGAACAGTGCCAATTGGAAATGCACCCAAGAATAACACCAACAACAACAGCAACATTTCTATATGGCGATAGGTGATTTACTTAGAATTTTATCAGTCTTCTGTTCACATAAATCGAATGTTCGGGGGCTCAGTTGTCCCTCAATGTGCTTTGACCCAACAAAGCATCCGAGAATGTGACCATTTCTTTAAGACATTATCCTTCCACACCTTCCTGGTGTAATGGAGAAGTCAATATCATTAGTCACATTATTAAAAGATAAACACCCAGATTCAAGTCAGTGCTTGCATAAAGGAAGATTGAGGTCAGTGTTTCTTTAGGATACACCACTTAGAGAATCTTCGATTGTCGGCTTTTAAAGTAAAATCTTTCGAACCGTCATTTACCAGGGCCACAACGTTCAGGAATGTTTCCCTCAACCTTTTGGGGTTCATATAATTCCGATTGTGGATGCTTTCTCTCTCTCCACCTTCTGTGGCTTGGCTGATACTGCAAACCCAGGCTCCTTTCTTAAGGTTTCTCTATCACTGGTCCCTGTATATGGATACTTTCTTAATCACGAGGCTCTATACATTACTAATTTTTTGAGGTTGAAGGATTAGACCTTCCAATGCATTTATTATCCCCAAATCTGTTTATTATCTCACAGTACCAGCATCTTAAGAGTGCACAAAACTTTAAAAATAATCTTGGTATCATGAATATGACCCAAGTATATCTTCTAGTCATGAATTTTTTGATAGCATCTTACGTACTTGGTGTGGGCTGCAATCGTGATCTTTTTCTATTTCTGTCTCAGAGCAAAATTTCCAGAACTAAAATGCAAAGGACAAATATTTGACGCGTTATGAAGTGACTCTCTTGGTGCCCATCGTTACTGATCAGACGGTCCTTTCAGAGATCCATGGGGTAATTGGATGTGCATCGGAAGGTATTTAGAGTCGGTTTTTGAGAAAACACACAGTTGTGTGAAATTCCTCCCAGAACTAAAATCCAAATGGGATGTAGGTTTTATTCACAGGGCTCATTTATATAATTTCTGAATGCAAGCATACCCCTATTCTAATGGAACAGTAAGAACTGTGGTTAACTTCGGAGGGTAGAAATGTGAAATGGATAACGCTCAAATGAAATGAATTTTGTTATGTTTCCGTACAGTTGCTTAATGAGCTGTATCCCATGAGATCATACTGGAGACCCAAGGCAGTTAAACCCAAGTAGCAATTGAAGTCTGTCTCTGTATCACGAATGTTCTTTCTCAAAGCTCTGTCGGCTCTCCTCTTGCCTGCCCCTAAGTTGTTAGAATAGGACACTTGGCTGTATGTTAAAACCAGAAATGGAAAGTTGTTTTGGTTTGCCTTAATAGAATCTTCGCAAATTTGATTTTTAATGTATAGAAGTGAGTTTTCCATTAAGCTCCTTTTTCCGTCTACGGAAGGCAGCGAAGTCAGCCACACAGAAGTCTATAATTTAAAAAAAAATAAATAATCCTCTAGTTTCTCTGCTTGCTCATCTGTATATTATATTTTTGATTATTGCATTTAATTTTTTCCTGATGATTTTTTTTTACTTAGTATAATACGATGCAATTATGAGCCTTGGAATGAAGTCAAAGTGTGAACCCAGTTACCTAGAAGTAGAAAGGACAAGGACCTAAAAGTTAAAAGGACAAGGGCATTATACAAGAAGGTGCCTGGTGGTTTTTAATTGATGTGTTTATAAAAAGATAAAGAGATGAGGGGATATGTTTTGGTGGAGGGGTAGTCAGGTATGGGGGAACAGGGTGCCCCTGTTGGCCCATTCTGAGGCATCCTTTCTCGCTGAAGGCAGCAAAGGCAGAGAGGGGGGAGGGGAGAGGAGCAGAGGGGAAGGGAGGGGAAGGGAGGGGAAGAAAGAGGAGGGGAGAGTAGAGAAGTACAGGCCTGCCATGAGCATGTGGAGAGGGGGGAATGGGGAGAAAGTGGGAGGAAGAAGGCAAGAACAAGAGTGAGGAGGGGGCAAGTGGCCTCATTTTTAGTGAATAGAGCATACTTGTCTGTTGCCAGGTTAACTATGGAACAAACCTGGCTGTTGCCAGATAACTGTGGGGCGGGGCTTAAACAAAATGCTAACACTTAATGCCAGTTTTGAACATGTATGTAAAGTTTTACATATTTAGTTTTTTTCTTTATTCTGTTGTATTTTCTATGATTTAGAAGAAAGTCCCGATTTGGCTACTCCAAAAACAGGATGCTTCCTGATGGTGAATGAAAAACCCTTGAGTACTGGAGGAATATGCCACTGAGTCATATACTAGGAGAGATTTCCCTCTTCTTTTTTTCTTCTCTGAACTGTGACTTGAATGGAGTTGCTCCACTGTGGCCTACCATGGCTTGAAGCCGTGTTCTCATAGCAATGAGACAACCAATGGGATTCAAGATAGACCTATTCTCTTCATAAGCTGATTGATTATAGGTGTGTGAGAGTTTGTATATGCTCTGCCCAGGGAGTGGCGCTATTAGAAGGTATGGCACTGTTGGAGTAGGCGTGTCTCTGTGGCTTTAAGACCCTCATCCTAGCTGCCTGGAAGCCAGTATTCTGCTAGCAGCCTTCAGATGATGATGTAGAACTCTCAGCTCCTCTTGCACCATGCCTGCCTGGATGCTGCCATGTTCCTGCCTTGATGATAATGGACTGAACCTCTGAACTTGTAAGCTAGCTCCATTAAATGTTGTACTTGATCAGACTTGCCTTGGTCATGGTATCTGTTCACAACAATAAAACCCTAAGACAAGGTGTTTAAAAAATTATATATATATATGTATATATATATGTATTTATATATGACAATCTTCTGCTTCAAGGTGTGTGATCCCATTTTCTGGCCTCTTTGGGCACCAGTAATACACATAGTATACATACAAAACATGCAGCTAAAACACCCATGTACATAAAGGGAAAAAATTAAAATTAAATTAAATTAAAATTAAAATTAAAATTAAATATATATGCATATGGAAGATGATGCCTTTTTGTTGTTTCAGTAATTAGCTGGCCAAAGAAGTAAAGGTAACAATTCAACAGAGGTCCTGGAAATGAATAGTATGTGCATTTTGTTTCCTTCTGGTTCAAGAAATTTTCAGTGTACCCTACAGGGACAGCAAAAGAAATGGGCAACTGCTTTGCACAATATAAGTTAACCTACGGAATTAAAAGATGTCCTTCAAAATGCTAAATGAGCAGTGTCAGACTTAGAAATGTATTAGCAGCTCAGGAGCTCAGGAACTCAACAGCCAGACAGTGGTTTATTCTGAGGAACAAAATTAGAAGTGCCCATTAATATGGCCTTTGCAGACTGGGAAATATATATATGCATAAGAGAGCGGAGTAGAATTTCACTGTAAATTTATGATATTTTCCTTTGCTGTACCTGTTGGCTGTCTCTGAAAGCCACAAATGTGAATATAGGCTATAATGGAACTCAGAAGACAGAAGAGCAGAGGGGGAAGTTGAAGGAAATGACAAACAGTGTCATTGTGAAAGCCAGTAACTTTAGCAGAATCCCATAACTATAATATGGGAAGGCAAAATATCCAAAAATAGCCAGTGAAATTGGTATTTTTACAAAAATAAAAGACTTTTTTATTAGAGCTAGGTCATTTACGAATTACCGGAGAATGCAAGACATTGTTCTCTGTGTATGCAAATGAATATAATTGGCGTATATTAATTTGAATTAATTTTTAATAAATGGAAAGAAAACATTTCAGAAAAGCTCACACTTCTAATCTATTCCCCCAGTTATGGTTTCACCCTGATAATTTATACTTTAATTTCTTCCAATTGCACATCAGAATTAATTTTGGAATAATTATTATCCTTGATTATCTCAAGTTATCGTATCTCAAACCTGTCATATCTGCCTTGATGTCTCATTCTTCAATGAATACACACACACACACACACACATATATGTATGTATATATATATATATATTCCTATAAATATAATCAAGGAGGTTGAAGATTTTACAATGACAACTTTAAAACACTGAAAAAGGAAACTGGAGAAAATACCAGAAGATGGAAAGAGCCCACATGGTCATAGCCTGGCAGAATGGATGTTGTGAAAAATTTACAGATTCAATGCAATCCTATCAAAACTTCCAAGGTAATTCTTCACAGAAATGAACATTTAAACTTAAATTTCAAATGTAAACTCAGACAGTCCAAAGTATAGTCAGAAATATCCGAACAATGGTAGACTGGGTGGAAGAATCATCATGTCATATTTTGAGTTATACTGCGGAGCAAAAGAAATAAATCCAGCATGGTACTGGCATGATCACAGACAGACTGATCTACAGAACAGAATTTAGAACTCAATTATAAAAATGCAGCTGATGCAGCTGAAAATACATATTGGGAGGAAGGACAGCATTTTTCAAAAGACGATGCTGGTCAAACCGGACAGGTACCTTTAGAAGAACAAAACGAGATCCTCATCTTTCACTCTGCAATAAATTCAACTCCAAGGTTCTTGACACTCCATGTCATAATAGTATCAATTTTTAGTGGGTGAGAAGTACATATGGGGCAATTCTCAAACCACCAAAGGATGTGTTAGGATGCAGCTCCCATCTGAACAAATATTTAGTATAGATCAGTACCAAATAGTTCAGAGCATTTCAACAAAGACAAAGCAGGGCACGTGTGCCCTCTGTTTACTTATGTTCATAAATTATAATAGGCACTGTGGTCTTATGAGGGTGCACCAAGAAAAAGGTAGAGATTCCTAAGGTGGTGTGCATTAGGAGGAAATCTGAGGCAAGAATTAAATCATGGAATGCACACGAAGTCGGTGAAAGATGAGAGTCCATTGGCAAGCTATTACCCTTTATAAAAGGAAATGATCGTTGCTGCAACGAGAAGTTACCAAAAAAATAGGAGTGGATGTGTTCTCATCTCTACAGGAAGTGAGTCTCAATCCACACAGCCGAGAAGGACATGTGAGCTACTACAAAGGCAGAGCATTAGGGCGTGCTGTCTTCTCCTCTCCTAAAGTGCAAATGGGTAAGCGAGGGGTTGCCGATCAAGTTCCTTGAAGGAAGTCCCGCCCCTTGGCTTAACGGGGAAATGAAAGGGCTGTATGTCAGCAGCCTTCTCCCATATCTAAGTGTCTAAACGAAATGGTGACACGTATACTCCCACTGTTTTTGTTATTATATATTCCATAGCGAGGCATGCAGAATGAACCGAGTGAGGTTGTTTTTTTTAAATAAATTAAAAGAAAGCAAACCCTTCATGTTTTCATAGAAAGCTCACTTACCTCGTAAACCAAAGGTATGCAAATTGTACCAAGCTATACAACTCACTTCACCTATCACAGATCTCAGCAAGAAATAAATAAATAAATTCTAAGGGGTCTTCATATGAATGTGTTTAAGGAGTACACTCCAGAAGGAAGTTAGCAGTCCTAAGTTTTGAAAAGAGGATATTCTGCTGCGCTCACAGATCGGTGCCTTGTTCGTCTGTCATCAAGGATGCTTCCTTCCGGTCAGACGCGCGTGGGTGCAGAGACTCACAGCCAGACATTCTGCAGAGAAAGAGTCTAAATGAGAAGTCTCTACTGGGTCCCTCCCCTTGGGGTGGAACCCTGCAGAAGGTGGGTTATAGAAAGGTTGTAGAGGTCAGAAGGATGGAGAACCGGAAGAGCATGGCCGGTAGAGTCAACTCAGCAGGGCTCCTCTGACTCAGAGACTGAAATGGCAAGGATGAGGTGTGCAGGGCGCCGCTCCAGGTCCTCTGCGTGTATCGCAGCTGTTAGCTTGGTGTTTCTGTGGGACTCCCTAAGGGTGGGAGCAGGTGGTCTTTGACTCTTTTGCGTGCTCTCGGGACTCTTTCTTCCTGTGGAGCTCTCTTGTCCAGTTACGTGAGGGCTTTTGCCTTGCTGTATTATATCCTGTTTAGTCCTATTTGGTTGTCTCTTGAAAGCCCGTTCTCTTCTGAAGGGAAATAGAAGAGGGATGGATCCCAGGACAGGGGAGGTGTGGGCAGGGATCTGGGAGGAGTAGAGGGAGGGGAAAACTGTCTTGAATGTATTTTATGAGGAAAAAAAGTGGAATTCACATATTTAACACATTTTTAAGATTTTGGTCAGCTGTGTTCCCAGGGCATTTAGAATTCATATAGAAAGATATAGAACATATTCCGCCCTCTTCGGTAAATCCATTATCATCTCTTCCTTCCCAGTATATTGGTTTAATATTGTTAATAACCTCAAACGTCTCCTCTTAGTGCATCATTCTTATGAGGACTGGATAGTCGGACAAGACAACCCAGTAAGGGGAAAGGGTCCCACAAACAGGTCAAAGTTAAGACCTTTCTAATTGTTAGGAGTGCAACAAACACCCCAAGCTAAACAACCACAGCCTGTATGCAGAGGGTCTGGTACAGACCCATCCAAGCTCTAGATCGTTGCTTTAGTCCCTGTAAACCCCTATGAGCCCTGCTTAGCTCATTCTGTGTGCTGTGCTCTTCTGGTATCTTTGTCACCCTGGTTCCTACAATATTTCCTCCACCTCTTCTTGGGATTTCCCAGAACTCTATCTAATGCTTGACTGTGAATCTTTGTATCTGCATCTGTGGGCTGCTAGGCACCAATCTATCCATGAGCATGGCAGAATATCATTAGGAATCATTTCTTGGATTTTTTTGTTTGTTTTGATGTATTTTTGTTGTTGTTTTGCTTGTTGAGTTTTGTCATTAGTGTTTGGGCAAGGGTTTCTTGTGGTGTGGACCTAAGGTTAGGCCAGTCATTGGCTGACCACACCCAGAAGCTCTGAGCCAACATTGCTCCAGGCATCTTGCAGGTAGGCCAGGTTGCCGGTAAGAGTGTATTTTTAAGTTGACCTAGCTTGGGTTTAAATGTCATTCACAACGGACATAAAACAATTTACAAGCTGGGATGTAAGACCTAGGAACAACCCTGCACCATGAAAATCAACCATTCCTCTCAGGTGTGGGTATTTGGTTTCCAAGATATTTATTATGAGACATGATTAGGGAACAGGTATTGTATTCTACCAATGGAACTAAGATCTGGGCCCCAACCATACTATGTGCTAACTTAACCTGTAAGAATTCGACTTATTTTTAAATACGGAATCTGGAAATTTTAATTTCTGCTTATTTCTTGGCCATATATAGGTACAGTTTTGTTATCTTGCAGATTTTTACACATAAAGAAACTACATGAACTTTGCTCCATTTTCTTTATACATAAGTATAGCTGAAATCATTTAATAAAACATGGTATATACTCAATATGAGATGACTGAAATACTAAAAATATCTGTGCATGGTATTGCAAGTAAAAGATAGTTCATAGTTTCAGCATATGAGTTCAAAACCAGAGCGTGCACTACAATATTGCAAGACCATATCTCACCAACAAACAAAGAACAACTTGGCTTTGTTTAAATTTTTATTTAGATGTACATGTGTGAGTGTGTGTGTGTGCACATGTCCACGTGAATATAGTGGGTGTAGGGACACTGGAGGGTATCAGACCCCCTGGAGCAGGTTTTAGAAGTAGTTGTGAACTCTCCATTGTAGGTGCTAGGAACCAAACTCCAATTCTCTCCAAGCACATACTCTTAAACACTGAGCAATCTGTCCGTTTCCCATAATTGATATTTAAGAAATAATTTTCAATGCACATTCAGGATATGTACATGCAGTTCTGGAAGAATGCACAGCCAGTTAGGTCCTTCAAGTGAATATGGGGACCTGGGCTTGATTCGCAGAGTCACATAAAAGATCAACCAACAAGAAAGCAGCCTCGGGAGCAGCAAGGTGGATGTGTGCTCCCAACGCTGAGGAAATGAAGACAAGCAGAACCCTGGAATTTACTGTCCAGCCATCTTAGCTGAAGTAGCAAATTCTGGGTAGTGTGAGAGACACTTTCTCAAAAATAGACATAGACGAAAGGACAAGATAGGTAGAAACTGAGCGAAGCGTCTGAGTTTGACTTGTGGCCTGAATTCCCTCTCACAAACATGTGAGTGGGCATCCCCCAAACACACACACACACACACACACACACACACACACACACACACACACGTGTATCCATAACCCCCCCACACAACATACACACACATTCACACAACACACACGCATATTCACACAATGCTCACACACACACACATGCATCCATACCCACCCTACACACACACACACAACACACCCACATTCACACAACATACACACACATATGTGTATCCATATCCCCCTACATGCACACAACACACACACATATTCACATAATACACACACACACACACACACACACACACACACACACAGATAGACAGACAGAGACAGATACACAGAGAGAAAGAGACAGACAGAGAGACAGAGAGAAAGGATACATGTAAATGTCATGGACTTTCTTAAACTTAAACCAAATGTATTTCAGCACAATTCATATTTTCCTTCTAGGGGTCGCTGTGTCTCAATGGTTATTTTAGTGTTATATTTCGTGAACTATATTAATATATGTAATGTATTTGCATTCCATTATTTACATTCGATTCAGAGAACTGCTTAAGTGCTCTGACATATCTATACCACACACTGTTTTATCATTCAAATCACTTCACTCGATACAAAGTCTCAGGTTATTTTTACATAGAAACATCTTTGTATGTATGTATCGTACTACCTACTCTTAAATATTCTAAAGCTTTCAATGACAGTTGGGGTAGGTAGAGGGAATTTATATGCTATTTAATGCTAGACATAATCACTCCCTCTTCCCCAACCTCCCGTTAAGCCAGAAATCCAAAATTCTTTGTTTCTTCTATTGTTACAATGTAGCATTTAAGCAAAACCTTGCCTTCTAGGTGATGTGTAGTTTCTCATTGATCTCAATTTGAATTTTTTCTTGATTTTCAAAATGAGGTTTAAACTGTTAAATTCAATATTTCCATGGCTGTGCATACATGACTAAAGGTTGATGTGAACGTCAGTGGACAGAACAGCACAAAGGATTCAGTAGCACGAATAACCAAGTAATTATTCCTTTGTGCCAGATGGTCCATTTGTAGCACTCCCCAAGACCAGACATGGTGTATATCTATCCTCCAAGCTCTATGCCGATAGAGATTGGGGGACTGGAAGGCCAAGATCATCCTTGGGTACATAGTGAAGATGTAGGCTGGTTTGAGGTATATGAGACATCAACTCTCACCTTCCAAAAGGAGGGGGGGGGGAAGAGAAGCAGATAAGGACTAGAAGAGAGGAAAATCATGTATTATCCATATTCATGTTTGAAATATCCATAAAGCTAATGAATGCCCATGTTAGATGGCGATACTCAGGACAGTATAAGAAGTTCTTGGAGAAGGTTTAGTGGCAGTGTTAAAAAACCTACTGGCCATGGGGATTTGAGTAGGTATTTGTAGTCAAAATACTAGGTTGCTTGATGGAGGGTTAGCTCCAATTTTGTGTCTATATTGCATACTGTGTTTATTTAATGTGTATCTAAAGTGAGAATGTTTAATCCTTTGGAGGCGATCCAGGGCCGTAGATTTTACATCATCCCAGTGTTGAAAATACCAAATACAAAACACAGCCGTAATGAAAAGGGTCCAAGGTGAGACTGTATCTCTTGCAAATCTCAGAACCGGAGGGCTGCCAAGGAAAGAAACCAAAGCGCCTTCAGTTTCTAAAGAGAAGGAAGCCAATGCCTATTAAGACATATGTCTTTATTTACTCAAACATAAATCAAGTGGTCCGGGAACTCCTGCAAGTAAATCGGATTCCATTTGTGTGTTTTTCCTGACACATAAATCTAGCTGCATGTGAAATGGCATGAATAATGTAGGGGTTGAGTTCCCAGAGTGAATAATCTTTCACATTAGATCAGGGACTGATATCTTACGTTATAGGCATATGCCTAGCACCATGGAGACAGATGCAGCAATACAGTTCAACAGTCCATATGCACGTATTCTCTTGAGTTGGATTTTTATTTCCATATATGCATGAAAGTCATGGTATGCCATAGACTTGCCTACTCCACTATTGTGTTAAATTTCAGTGATAATAAATATTAAA